>NW_028145717.1:1162500-1370000 GCF_977016875.1 Pavona decussata
CAAGAGGATTGTTTCTTGTCTAGTTCAGCACTTCACCTCAATTTGAAACAAAGTGCATTCTCATTCTTTTCTTAGCGCCCCTTCTCAAAGGAAGATTGTTTTACTTGTCTAGTTGAGCCGTTCAACCCCATTTGGAACAACGTGCGTTCTGATCCTTTTCTCAGAGCCCCCTCCAAAGGGAGGATTATTTAACGTGTCCAGTTCATCCGTTCAACCCCATTTGGACCAAAGTGCGTTCTGATTGTTATAGCACGGTCCCTTTCCACAACAGGATTGTTTCACGTTCCGGTTCAGCAGTTTACCCATTTAGAACAAAGTACGTTCTGATTCTTTTCTCAGGGTCCCTTCCAACAGGAGGATTGTTTAACTTGTTTAGATAATCCGTTCAATCCCATTTGGAACAAAGTCTGTTCTGATACCTTTCTCAGGACCCCTTCCCACAGGAGGATTGTTTGACTGGTCTAGTTCAGCACTTAAACCCCGTTCGGAACAAATAGCGTTCTGATTCTTCTTTTATCGTCCCTCCTCACAGGAGGACTGTTTTACTTGTCTAGTTCAGCAGTGCAACACCATTTAGATCAAAGTGCGTTTTGATTCTTATTGCAGCGTTCCCTTCCCACAGGAGGTTTGTTTCACTTGTCTAGTTCAGTCGTTTTAAACCCATTTTGAACGAAGTGCATTCAGATTTTTTTCTCAGGTTCGATTCCCACGGGACGATTACTTCACTTGTCTCGTTCAGCAGTTCAAACCGCAGTTTTGAAAAAGTGCGTTCTGTTTCTTTCTTTTCAGGGTCCCTTCCCACAAGAAGATTGTTTTACTTGTCTATTTCAGTCGTTCAACCCAATTTGAAACAAAGTCCGTTCTGTTTCTTATCTCATGGTCTCTTCCCACAAGAGAATTCTTCTACTTGTCTATTTCAGTAGTTCAACCCCATTTGGAACAAAGTGCGTTTCGTTTCCTATCCCATGGTCCCTTCCCACAGGAGGATAGTTTCACTTGTCTAGTTCAGCAGTTCAAAACCATTCTTAAAAAAATTGGGTTCTGTTTATATTCTCAGGGTCCCTCCCCAAAGGAGGATTTATTCACTTCTCTCGTTCAGCAGTTCAAACCCATTTTGAAAAAAGTGCGTTCTGTTTCTTTTTTCGGGGCCCCTTCCCACAGGAGGATTGTTTCACTTGTCCAGTTCAGTCGTTCAACCCCATTCGAGAAAAAGTGCGTTCTGTTTCTTTTCTCATGGCCCCTTCCCACAAGAGGATTCTTTTACTTGTCTATTTCAGTAGTTCAACTAAAACTTGGAAAAAAGTCCCCTGATTTTTTTGTCAGTGTCCCCTCCCAAAGAGCTGATTGTTTCACTTGTCTAGTTTAGCGTTTCCATCTCATTTAGAACAAAGTGCGTTCTGATTCTTTTCTTAGGTTACTTTCTCACAGGACGATTTTCTTACTTGTCTAGTTAAACATTTCAACCCCGTTTGGAAAAAAAGTGCGTTCTTATTCTTTTCTAAGGTCCATTCCAAAAGGAGCACTGTTTCACTTGTCTCGTTCAGCAGTTCAAACCAATTTTGAAAAAAGTGCGTTCTGTTTCTTTTTTTAGGGTCTCTTCCCACAAGAAGATTGTTTCACTTGTCTAGTTCAGTTCTTCAACCCCATTTCAAACAAACTCCGTTCTGTTTCCTTTCTCATGGTCTCTTCCCACAGGAGGATTCTTCTTCTCTTCAATTTCAGTAGATCAACCCAATATAGAACAATGTGCGTTTCAGTTGTTTTCCCAGTGTTCCCCATTTGGAAAAGAGTGCGTTTTGTATCCTATCTCATGGTACCTTCCCAGAGGAGGATTCTTTCACTTGTCTAGTTTAGCAGTTCAAACCCATTTTGAAAGAAGGTGCGTTCAAATTCTTTACTATGGGTCCCTTCCCACTGGAGGATTGTTTCACTTGTCTCATTCAGAAATTTAAATCCAGTTAGTAAAAAGTGCGTTCTGCATCTTTTTTCAGGGTCCCTTCCCACAGCAGGATTGCCTGCCTTGTCTAGTTCATCCGTTCCACTCCATTTGGAACAAAGTGCGTTCTGATTCTTTTCTCAGGGTTCTTCCCCACAGTAGGATGCTTTTACTTTTATAGTTCAGTAGTTCAACCCCATTTGAACAAACTGCGTTATGATTCTTTTAATAGGGTCCCTTCCCACAGAAGGATTGTTTCACTTCTCTAGTTTAGCAGTTCAAACCCAGTTTGAAAAAAGGTGAAGGGTCCCTTCCCACAGCAGGATTGTTTGCCTAGTCTAGTTCATCCGTCCCATCCCATTTGGAACAAAGTGTGCTCTGTTTCTTTTCTTGTGGTCCCTTCCCACAGGAGGATTCTTTCACTTGTGTAGTTCAGCAGTTCAACTCCATTTGAAACAAAGTGCGTTCTAATTCTTAACCCAGGGTCCATTCCCACAGGAGGATTTTTTCACTTATCTAATTCAGCAGTTCGAACCCATTTGGAACAAAGTGCATTTTGTTTCCTATCCCATGGTCTGTTACCAAAAGAGAATTGTTTTACCTTTCTATCTCAGCCGTTCAACCCCATTTACAATTGTTTTCCCAGTTTTCCCCATTTGGAACAAAGTGTGTTTTGTTTCCTATCCTAGGGTCCCTTCTCAAAGGAGGATTGTTTAATTGGTCAAGTTCATCCGTTCAATCCCATTTGAAACAAACTGCGTTCTGATTCTTTCTCAAATTCCCTTCCCACAGGAGGATTGTTTTACTTGTCTTGTGCATCCGTCGAACCCCATTTGAAACAAAGTACGTTCTTATCCTTTTCCCAGGGTCCCTTCTCACGGGGCAAAATCCCGCCTTATAGAGCGAAAATAGGACAGCTGGTAATAGCGTACCTCCACCCAGGCCGTGATGATGTTGTTTTCTGGAGGAAGGAAGCTTTTCGCTTGACGGTCATATTGGTGGTGAACGGAAACAAGGACCACTGGTGATGCATAGAGTGTGGTGTTAAAAGGCACTTTCTAAAAAGGGAATATCAATGAATAAACAAGCAACAAATTCGATTGAAAAATCAATACGGAAGTTCTAATTAATCTTATCTAACAGTGTAGTAACTCAAACAATCATTAGGAAAGAAAGTTTATTCAGGAACTTTTTTAGTAACTATATGTTTATTTTTATATTTATTTATTTATTTGTTTATTTATTTATATTTGCTTCAATAATGTTCATTTCTCTATCTAAGTTTTTTTAATAATTTAATTAAGAGACCTTTACATCGTCATAGTGCTCTGCAAAGAAATATTTTGAGATAATGTTTTTTGTTTGTTGTCAACTCTTGCCTCTTGGGTAATCCATTTATATTATTAAGAGAATAGAAATATTAAACACAACTCGTAATTTCACTTTGAGTAAGGAATATTATGATAGTATAACAAAAAGGCAAGCTCTGATTAGCTTCATAATATACCTAGGTGACTTACAGCTGCCACTAACCTGACAGAATCCATAGTTGTCGTTAGCTGAGGGTTTGCCTTTGTTGGGAAAAACCGCTTCTTTATTGATCGTAAAATTGAGATGAGAGCCATTGCCGAGAAAAGCGAACCAGTCCTATAAAAAGAAAAATTTCTATTATTATTACTGGTCTTTCCATCTAAGGGAAAGTAAAATTAAAAATGGTTTTTGATGTTACCGCCAAGTACAGGGTAGTAATGTTAAACAATAAAAATACGAACAATGTAGAAACTCACACTTGTGATATTTTATTATTGGTTTTCTTGGGTTTATCTATTGTTCGGTGTTGGGAAGCGATACAACATATGCGTTATTTACGGGAATATTCGAATCAAAGGGATAAAAATATTAAAAAGTTCAATGGTTTGTCCTTCTATTTATGTTTTAGTGTGGTGCTGATCTAGCTCTGATCAAATGTTGTTTTCTCCTGGTATAGATTTGGTATAAGCAGGTGTTCTGTTTAGGATTGTTTCCCAGGAAATTGATTCTTCTACCAAATATGTTTAAAATTAGTTTTTCCTCAATAACAATGCATTGTTTACATGGGGTCAATTTGTAATTCTTCGTATCTGACCTTCAGTTAACCTTCCTCTGGCATTTGCCTGGAAATGGCCACCCTTCTTGTTTTTATCGTTTTCTAGTAAATATATTCAGTGTTTCTTACCGAATCTATACCAGCCGATATCTTGTTATTTAAGTTAGTTTTTACTGTATTTATTTTAATAAAAATAATCTTTAAATCTTTTAATTTGAAGGTGACTGACAATGTCAACACTTTTTGTTCTTTAACCACGTACTGTATTTTTAATAAGGTAACTGAAGGTTGTAAACATGTACACCTTAATTTATGGAAAATAGGCGTGGACTTGTTGTGCCGCCATTCTTCTTGGAAAGTTGTTGTTTTGCAACAAGAACACTGAGCACTGCTTGAAACTTCATCCGAGTATGTTTTTATCACTTATGATTGTCAATGTGGAATTTTTATTGATACAAATCTTCAATGTAATTTTTATATTTCTCCCGTTGCTTTATTTTGGTCGGCCTTATCGAAGAACATAGTGAAAATCCTGAAAGAAAGGTACATTTTTCTCAATAAATAAATGGAAGGTATCCATTACCAATTCCAACACTAACCAATCTTAGAAGGGATTACGTTAGCCTATGTTAGTAGTTGATGAGTTTTTGACAGTAGGCTGTCAATCATACTCCAACCAACATAAAAGCAACACTAGAAGTTCTTCGCCAGAGAATGTTGTAGTAGAGCTGTTGAGTGAACTTGTAAAATACAGGCAAGCATGGAACAACCATTGTGTGCGTCTTTTGAGTTCCATCCGCCGATTTAGTTGAGCTGATTCCCCCTGGTTAGACGAAAGAAGATCTAACAGTAATCAGAGAAGCGGGTTGTGTTTTGTTTTAATTCTATATAAAACATAACCATTCTTACAGCCACGTTTGGTAACCGCGTGTAAACGAGCAACATCTTACAGACGACGAGAAGCACGTGAAGGACCGCAGGATCTTGACACGTGATAAAACCATTGGCACGAGATAAAAACATTCCATGCCCTCAAATCGTAGTACGACAGTCGGAAAAATTAAAGCACCGATTGAGTACTTGCAACTCATGCAGATGCGCCTAACAATGTTTTTAGAGATTCCGTAGGAAAACGTGTAGTCGTGATTGATGAACAAGGAATACAAACAGACTATCTTTATGCATCAGTCAATTCCAACAGTGTCCATCCCCCCCACCCCCCGGGCCGACCCCCGGGGTATTAGGATTTTTTTTTTTAAATAAACTGGCAAATGCCCCACCGCCAGGACAAAATAGTTGTTAAAATGCCCCGGGTTGGTGGCTCAAACATGTCAAAAATGTTTTATTTTCTTCGTTTCTCGTCTTACTTTCAGTAAAATCTAAGCTAATTCTGGCTGGGTCTTGTTTCCCGTAGTTAGAGCAAAAATAGCGCATTCTACAGCTCTAGCGTCCCATTTTATGTCCTATCTAGACGTATTCAATAAGAAACTCACTGTATTTGCCGATGAATTTGTCATTAAGGAAGCGACAATGCTGTAGCGCGAAAAAAGTGAGATAGACAAATGCCCCGGGGTAATTGGGTGGAAGACTAATGCCCGACCCCCGGGATGGACAGTGCGGGAAAATGCCCCACTATTGCCCGGGGGTGATGGTCACCGCTGGAATTGACTGATGCATTAACGCCTAGCCATAGCAGCTTTCCTTACAAAGCCATTTTGTGCCGCACTGAAGTAAGCGCTTTGGATTATTCTTTTTTCGAGATTTATTTATCCAAGCATTTGATAAAACGTTTAAACATCGAAAGCACCATTGACTAAAAGGCATTCGATCAGTAATCATTTTCACGAATTTTAAACTCAGTTGAGTCACCTTTACTTGACTTATTTTCAACACTTAGTGGCTTACCACAATTGTATCCTGGTGTTTTCCGTCAAAAGGCAAGAATTCTCGTATACAGACTTCAAATCCCCGACTTTCTAGATTTTCCAACCAAACATAGACGGCATCATTCGGTTTTGTACTGCGAGCGTATTTAGCGGTGACAAACACAGTAGGTCTTTCACCAAAGCTCTGCAAAGCAAGTGTTTGAACACTGCATGAGGCAAATGATTATTCAAATAATACTCCGGGACTATTAGTTAAAAGATACTCAGTTATTTCTGAAAAGTGAAGTTTCATTTAATACAAAGTTCATACCATGGAACAAGAAAGGTGGAGGGTTGGGGGAAGGGGAGGCAGAGATTTCGATCGAAGTGTGGCCTCCTGGATAAGCTAGGCTAGGAATCAAGACCATTAAAAACGTTTCGCACTACATTGGGAAGTTTCTGCTTGACGTCTAATCCTTTGACATCAGTTCTAGTTCAGAGAAATTCCAACATGCGTCAGACGCTGGAGGGAATAACGGGCGAAAAATACAACACAGATGACACCTTGCTCCACGGGAGAAACCGAGACGAACACAATGAGGGGCTAAAAGCCGCTCTTATGCGTCGTTAGAAGCCGGCGTGACACTCCACCATGCAAAGTGCAAGTTCAGCGCTAAACCTGTCACGTTATAACCACCGGTGCCATTGAGGATGATCCTGTAAAGCTTCAAACTGTTGCAGACCCACCGCCACCACAGAATTTGTCGTACATTTCTTAGCATGGTGAACCAATCAAGCAAGTTCTGAGAACATCATTCTGACAAGACAAAGAGCATTAGAGAACTGCTTCCGAAAGAGAAACAGTGGAACTGGAGAAGTGATCAGCAGAGCTCGTTCCAACAAACCAAAGCCGACCTAGAACAAGTCCCGGTACTAGCCTCATATGACAAAAACAAATCTTAGTCGGGGTCATCCTTTAGCTCCAAGCAGACAACTCCTGAATTGAGGCCAGTATCGTTCATGTCAGAGCAATGCCAGCCACCGAAACCAAATACACACAGATAGAGAAGGAAGAGGCGTGCGAGGAATCATGGGAATACATCGTGGTGAAGTCAATCGTTTTGGAAACGGACCACAAAGCCCTGGTACCACATGCGAGTAGTCACACCCTGGATCAAGTTCGCCATAGAGCCAGCGATTCAGAATGCGACTAAAAAGATTCCACGTCAAGGAAATTAGTCGTTTTCTTGGATAGAAGTTGTCATATCCGATGCGATATTGAGCCTCCAAGCTCGAGATCAAATGTTTCAGTCGACAATCTATGATAACGAAATGATTGCGTGTGCGGTGTGTGATATCTTCGCTGCCTGGCTCAGAAACAAGACTGCAGGAAATTATGGAAGCACAAGAGGAGGATCCAGTCTGCAGCCAGAGATCAAGGTGCAGTGCTACGAGGAATGACCTGACAAGCACACATCGAACGATAATGGTCCTCAGTTTGATAATACAGAATTCTCACACTTTGCCAAGGAGTGGAAAATAAAACACCCCAGAAATAGTGGACACTAAGCTGTTGAAGTTCATTCTGACCCTTGGGCATGAACGGCGCAAGGTGGTTCTAGCTTTTGAGTCTATGGATCAGACGAAGTTCTCTATAGCTTTATTTATGAATGGCCTAAGGGTGGCTTAACCTTTTGAGTTTGAGCTGGGTGGAAATGCTTAGTACGTCTCTTTTTTACCGCTCTCCTGTAGTTCTGTTTACTAAGCTGCATAATAATCTCACTTTCAATTTCTGTATGAAACGTTTACGTTTTAGAACTTAGCAAAATTATTATTTTGTGTTGTTCTCGGTGCTGCTTTCCTCAACCATTGAAATCAAGTCCCAGTTTTGGAGAGTCTGCAGAAGGATTTCACCATTCAAGCGATATCTATTTCAATCAAATGACGTACTATGCTGAGCTGAAAGGATAAGCATTGTTGTTTAGTGCCCACCAGAATAGGACGTCACTGAGTATGCACACAAGAGAAGTGCTGAGGAAGGTTCATTAATGGCATTCCCAGTAAAAAATTGGTTCAGTAAGATTCGATACCTGTTTCTTCTTGGTTGTTGGCTGATATAAAAGGTGAAACGACAAAGAAATTCAAATTGGCAAGACTTGACAAGCAACGGAAGTTTTTTTTTTACTTGATCTAAGTGGGCAGGGCAGGCAGACCTGTTGATTTTAAGTGTCCAACGAGCAACGTGAAAATTGAAGAGTTAATTTATCGTTAGCTCTAACGTCACTTCTATTGTCTAACCTGAGAAAAGGTGACTTTATCACACTTGGTTTCTGTTGTCCATATTCCATTGAAAGTTACACTTCCAAGTAATATTCCTGGTTTGTCCTGGAAGGCCACCCAGTTGATTGTCCCTGTGCCATTTGTGGAGCCTGTTGCACGCTGACATAGCTGAAATCCTGAAGTATTTATCTCGGTTACCCAATAGGCTGACGGTGAATGAACAGTAGAGGAATCCTCATGACTCAGTGACACAAAAACTCGAACCTAAAAGGTTAAAGATAGAAGAGTGCAAAAACATTGAGAAGTAGAGTAACATCTCATGAATAAAGATTATTCGTTTGTTTGGATTTCACCAATTCAGGAACAATGCCAATCATGTGGAGGTTAGACATTAATTCCCCCCTCTTTCAAAAATCTCCAGTCTCAACATAATAACTACAACAATTCCTAAGTCTTAGAAATATGACTAAAATAAATCAGGAATGATTGGAGAACAATCATTCTTTCCATTTGACGTTCTCAAGGAGCTCAGTTAAATAAATTCGTATCCCTGTATTGAGAGAGGAATATTACAGGACCCAGTAGATATATACGATATGTCATCATCACCCATAGTCACCTGTCATCCCTTATTGCAATTTTGTATATATTTATTTCTTTATCTATTTTATTTCATTTTTACGGGGGTGGGGTGTGGGGACTGTTTTGTTTTCCCCTTAGCCAATCACTATCCCTCCCACGATCTATTTCGAACAGTTTGTTTTTGCTTTTTTTGTCTGTCATCCGATGTTTAGACAAACAGTCATATTTGTCAGAATCAAGCGAAAATTACTTTAATGGACCCCATAAATCTGTGAAACAACATGTAACGCAGCATCAAAATCATAGCAAAACAAGACTTTTGGCTGTATAAAAAACACCAAATTCCTTTCCAGTTGCTGGGCACTGTATGGGGAGGTTGTTCGGATTACATATCCCTGGGGTTCTAAAAAGGAAAATTAACTTTCCCAAGGATTGATAAACAGCAAGTTCCCCCGGAATCACCATGAAGCTCATTATCATTCTTAGAGTTACAAACGTACCGTTCCCGATCCACTGAACGTCTGAGGGAATACCACATTGGTGCAACGTGGCAACGTACAGTGATCAGGTACATCACAGCCGCTGTTGCAGTTCCACCCCTGTGGTGTCTCAGTTGAATTTATTCTTCCTCTCTGCATGGTGACACCTAAGGATTCAAAAGATAATCCGGTTTGAAGATATTGTATTTAAGGAGAGAATTGAGGGAAGGGGGTGGGGTGCTGTTGGTGGGAGTAAAGGTGCATTACACGAAAAGAAATTTAAAAAAATAATAATTTAATGAAATAAATAGTGCATCACTGAGAGCACCACGTACAGAAGTAAAATAAGTAAGCACCCTATAAGGAAGAATTAACCAAAATCGATTTCTTCTCATGTTACAGAACATGAACGTAATCAGGCACCATACTGTTATGCAATCTGATAAAGTACTGATGTAACAATGAACCCGAAATAAAACATAACCCTTCTGCAAGTAAGGGCTTGCTCCGGCCCAGCAGGAAATACCATTCATTGTTTAAGATCCACAGGTCGTAGAATTCCCAGTTTTATAAGGCTGCACAAACAAGTCACGAACTTTGAGATTTAATCGTCAAAACTTTTCCATTCTCAATTTCAAAGCAGTTAATGAATGGCACAATTTTCTAACCCACACTATTCACGGAGATAAACCCAAAATAGATTAAAGACTTATAAAAAGACTTCCTTGGTTGACCATAAAATCATGCAACCGTTTAGCAAAATTGCATGATATATTCTCACCAAAACGATTTCATTTCCACTGTAGAAATTCATCGTTGAACCCATTTTGTGGAACGACTATTAAATTCCAAAGGGGATGTGTACAGTCTTTTGATAACAGTAAATGTTCGCTATTCATTTTGTACTCGAGAAAGAGATAGGATTGTCTGCCGAAAGAAAGTTCTTTTGTTAAAATTAATGCTTCAAGAAACAACTCTGTCAGTTTAAACGTGTCCTCGTTGTCAACTTCAATCGTTGATTTCTGCGGTGATTAAGAGTTGTTGTGCTGCCAAGTACTGTAAAAACATGCCTGTCTGCGCAACTTCAATTTTAGTTGTATTATTTGAACTAAGAGGTTAGTAACCTTTGAAAACTTGAAACAACACGAAACAAATAACGGAATTCGGTATCAATGTTGTTTGATCTTACGAAGGCTTGAACTCTCCAATG
Organism: Pavona decussata; assembly: GCF_977016875.1. Lineage (NCBI taxonomy): Eukaryota > Metazoa > Cnidaria > Anthozoa > Scleractinia > Agariciidae > Pavona > Pavona decussata. The sequence goes on from NW_028145717.1 coordinate 1,172,939, forward strand.
GCTTTGCAAGGCCGGAATACCCTTTTATAAATGGCATGAAAAGTTTTTGTTTCATGAGTACTTCTAGAAGAAGACGTGATGGTATTCAAAGAACTAAACTTCATTGCGTTTTATGTTTTTGTTTCGCTTTAGCAGCAATGTATCTTCCTGCAGGGGGCGTGCCCTAAATTTCCATTAACTTAGTAAAATTTCTGATATTTCCTTGAATTATCAACCAAACAAAGAAACTGAAGTCACAAAGGAATAATTGAAATCCATGCTTAACTGCGCTGTTCCTTAAAACAAAACTTACGAAATCTGAATTACGTTTTGAAAAGTTTCGATGTCTTTAATAAAAGGTGAATGCACATGAATAGATATTCCTGACCAATTCATTAAATGAGCTAAGTTATAGTACTCTAGCTTACCTTTCACGGTAGAAGCAAAATTCCCCAGGTATAAGAGAAAAACCAATGCTGATAGTTTCCAATAATCCATCTTGAAGCAATCTTGGGAAATCTAGGGGAGTAATCCTTGACTTGGACCCATACGCGAGCTGTTTTATAATACCTGTTTGACAACCCACGTGATTTCTCATACGTTAGCAAGAGTGTATCAATTCCTCATAAAACAATGATGGCATTTATGCAAAAAAAATAATTACGCCATAAAATCTTGGCAAAGACACCTCACCTGTGACATTTTTAGGCAGCGCAAGTTTGAACACACATCAGCTTTTACTTGGGAGGATAAAAAATATGGCTTTATGTTCTTGGATGAAAACTCAATATCGTCATTTATAGTCTCGTCCAAGTTTTACTGTTTCGTTAATCAAAGTATTGACCATTCTAAAGAAAATGTTGAAAGAAAAAGCGCGAGATAAAAGCCGGAAAAGAAGTTTTCCCTCCTTAATTTGGAAGAGTGCAAGGCATTCTGGACGACATCTGCTTATAAAAATAGCACTGAAACTGAAGTTGTTTCAGCGCAATTTAAATACCACTTAATCATAACAGCCAATAGATCTGTGATTTGATAACTGAGCAGGTTAATGTGATGAGAGTAGATTATCACAATGTGTCACGTGAGATTCGTTTGCTGGTCTGGACACTCACTCACTTCCGCCTCTCCCTTGTGAGTCTTAAACTTCACCCTTCCCCTCCCCTGTGTACTCAGTCCTTTCCTTTTCCTCGGTGGTTCAAGTCTCATTGTCCCTGATTTTGCTGTTGCAAAGTATTGTTTATAGCTGCTAGTTTCCTTATCACACATGCGTATCAACGTCACTCTTGATATTTTGCTTCTCGTGTACGCTTTTCCTTCCTCAGTCGACTTCCCTTCCTTTCTCCGCTGAGTTCCTGCCCCCTGTTCTCCGCTAAAAGTAAACATTCATGAATGTGCCCTTCGTTGTGACGTTTATTAAATTTAGTCTCACGAAAGTTCTTTTTAATGTACAACAGAAAAATTGAACTCTCCTAAATGGCCAACACTTAGCATAATTCGAAAAAGTAATGTCTACTTGGACATATGTTCGTTTCCCGGGAGTACGTCTGCTTTTAAATGTCACACCATTTCTATCCCACTTTAATGAAATTTTTCACCTTAACACAACACAAATAAAGTGACAGAGATTTCCTTTTCTGAACTTTAGCTTCAGCAAAGCATATAAGTTCCTGCGCATTCTAAGAAAATCTGTCCGACTTTGTTTGGGGGTCAAAAGGAGAGAGGAAAGAAAAGTTAGCATTACAGCTGTGACTTTATTGTAAGTGACAGCGGATGACAGTACACTTCATTTGGTTATTTTGATAAGGATGCCGGCTAGCTACGCACGTGCTCAACCTTTGTTCTAGAGAAGAAAGGTATTTTACTATAAATATTGTTTGCTTATATCGGTGTCAACTAAACGCAACAGATTAATTGCCACGCGAGTATTGTTGTGCAGAAATTTGTTCTTTTCACCTCTTATTAAAATAGTTGGCGTTGAGTTGCAGTAGTAGTAAGCCTTTATTTTAACACGATGACTCTTAAAGTTAAAAGCTTGTGGGGTCGAGTGTAATAATAACAATGTAAGAAAAGCTCTCAGCTCTTGTACTTATAGAAATAGCGCTGAACCTGAAAGTCACTTTTGAAATGTTGCTTCTTTCGAACCCTTTTCCTCCCTCTGTCGACCTTGTTTTCCATTAAAAGTAAACAGTTCCGGCCCCATGACTCACGTTAAATTCTGTCTGATGATAGCGCTTTTGAGTGCAGAAATGAACAGTGTTCTTGCGACGGACTTATCAGTTCATTAATATTATGTCAAACGGTTACGAATAATTAATATCCAAACGAAAATAGTTTCGTTTTCGTTAGTTCCTTTTTCTTTTTTTTTTAAGTACTATCTATTTCTAGAAATCTGCATTACTGTCACACTTTCAAGAACCAATTCCCTTGTAACTTGTAACTTTAAAGTCACAAAATACGTTTTCCCGCCCTTATTTGGATGAGCGCAAGGCATTTTGGACTACATCTACTTATAAAAAATAGCGCTGAACTTGAAAAATTGCTTCCTTCGAACTCTTCCCCCCCCCCCCCTCCCTCTGTCGACCTTGTGCTCCGTTAAAAGTAAACAGTTCTTTCCCGTGACTCACATTAAATGCTGTCTGATGATAGCGCTTTTCAGTGTAGAAATGAAGTCTTCTTGCAACGGACTTATCAGTCCATAAATATTTTTTCAGGATCCTAAATGTCAAACGAGTTTTGCGAATAAATAATATCCAAGCAGAAGTATTTTCGTTTTCGTTAGTTCCCTTTTTTTTTCTTTTTAAGTACTCTCCATTTCTGCTGTAAAAAACGCACCTAATGCATAATCCTTTCGGAGACTTTTAACTAAGTTAAATTTTAACGGCTGTCAATGCAGCAATTGCCTCTGACCCGATTTATTTTTATTTATTTATATTTAGATGTTACTTTTTAATTTAATTAGTAGTTATTATCTTTTTTTTATACTGTCAAACACTTATATCATGAGCCTGTGGCTCGGGGGACTGGGAGACCACCCCCTGTGTACTTGACACTAAATAAATTACTTACTTACTTTACTTACTAGAACTTCGCATACTGTCTCACTTTCAAGAACATTTCCCCTGTAAAATTTGTTTATTAAAGTCACGAAAACACAAATAAATTGATCCAAGAAACTGTCATTTCCATTTTGCTTTAGCAAAACATGTCAGTTTCTGAGCTCAAAAATAACGAGATATGTGCAACTTTGTTTGGGTTCAGTAAGAGAGAGGAAAGAAAGGCGACCATGACATCAGTAACTTTACTGTAAGTGACAGTGGATGACCGTACAATTTGGTTATTTTGATAAGGATGCCACCTAGCTCTGCACGTGCTCAACCGTTATTCTAGAAAAGAACGTTGTTTCTGCAATAAATATTGTTTGTTCATTTTGTATCAACTAAGGGTCAGAGATTAATTGCCACACGCGCGTTGTGATGCTGAAAATAACTTCTTGACACCGTAATGCAAAATACAGATCACAAAGCTACGTAACGTTTTGATCGACCGTTTTACAACTGTTTTACAATTTTTATTCAAGTGAATTAAATAACAAGCCCCCCGCCCTTGGCTATTTGATAACTGGGTTATGGCGACGCCATTCCATAACAGAAGTCAATTTGAAATCACAATGGCGTCACTTACTAAAATTACCAGAATCCTTCAATTTGTTGTTTTCTCTTGGCTATAAGAGTTATTGCTATCTAAACCTCACTAGCTAGGATTGCAAAAAAATTAATAAGAAAGGAAAAACCAAGAGGATTCTGTAAGTTGTAATAAGATGACGCCATCGCGAAAATCGCCTATTTTCACAAGTTGGCATCACGTATAGCACTAGCAAGTCAGAACTTGCTCAAGCTACTTTAGTGTTTTTGTTTTTCTTGAACTCCGAGGTCAGTAAATTTTGCGCAATTGAAACAGTGTCGCTCGAAAGAAAACAAAGAACTTACTTTGTCAATGTTATGTTATCTCTAACTGCATTATTTCCTAATCGAAATAAGCCGAAATAAGAACTTTTCTAAGAGCAAAAATTGTGTATCTTCCCAGGGGCAGACTGCGCGCAATCTCTTTCGGCTCATCAGTTCTGTAACGCGCGATGGGCTTAGCGTTCACTTTACTAATTTGTACAAAATTTACCGTCACTTTGCGCTACCGATCGATCTAAGGAAAAAAGTACGACTGCTCGCAGTCTGGGCAGGGAAGGCGCGTTTCTGAAATTAATCAAATATTTCTTAAATAAACTTAGTGTGTTGAGAATTGCATTGGACGTTTTTTGAGTTTCGATAAAATAGATTTCATATGTAACCGGAAAAGCATAGCTGTTGATTAAATTTGTTTACTTTTCGTGTGACATGAAAAGGCAGACGTGTTACCCTTTTTAGGGAAAGGTTGTTGTTAAATCTGCGCAAAATCGTTGCGGAAATTGATGTTGTTACACTGAACTGCGGTTAATTATTGCCTCGCAGTGGTTCGCTGAAAGAAAATACTGCTGAAACAGGCAGAGAAGTCTGGAGATGTGAAATAAAGCATCCGTGTTCTTTTTGTTGACATCCCTGTCATCTGTTACCGGTTCTCGCTTCAATCCCTGTTCTCCGGTTTAAGTGTCAGCACATACTTAATTGAGGCTGTTCATAATATTTTGCTTTTTGTCGTACCTGGACCCAGTTTCGTTGTTCAACAGACTGTACTTAAATCCTTATTTCAAATTTCCTGGCCCTGAAGGACTTACACGTATTATGAGTAATTGAGGCCTAACCCGAAATATTTCCTTTCCCTGTTTCGTGGAAGTTCACATTAGTGACTCGCTATACGAAAAAAAAATTCCCTGGGTCACGCTGGAAAGTCACGAGAAATACAGACCTCAAAAATTGTACTTTTTTCACAAGCATTTTAACAAAATGGAATTTATACAACTAAAATCTACACCAAAAGGCAAGTTTATTTTGCTACTTGTTAACCAATCATATTGCTATGGTATGTTTGGACCTCCTGCAGGTTGTCGTCTCTACAAAATTTGTACCTCTTTAAATTTTTAACAAAATTAAACGTATGCACAAATATATACACAAGTTCAACTGAAAAAAAAAATGAGACAAATCCATTGAATTTCCACAAAGATAAATGTAACAGTTTTGGCAGTTGTGCAAAGTTCTAACTTTTGAGAAAAAAGATTTAATAGTTTTACTTCAACAAGAATGTTAATACAGAATATGTGATTAAACAAGTCTAAAATCGTCCAAAAGCATGGTTCACACCCTCTTTCTCCTCCCTTTTGTCTTTGCTATATCTTTGCTTTTTCTTAGGCCCCTCAGTATAGTCAACTTCCTTTATTGCCATTACGAAATCGCGCCCATTGAAACACGACGCTCGTAAAATGCAAATAAGCTTCATTTTGGACGTCAATCACAGCAGTCTTTTGTGTATGGTATTGTTAAAGTGACAATTCGCGGGACGCATCTATTCATTGAAACCCAATAGAAAAATAACGCAACACAAAAGAACGAAAGGCAAAGTTTATCAGCAGAAGTTGCGTGACTAAACTAAAATAAATAAAAATTGCCCTGCGCTATCAAGGAAGCGCTGATGTTTAGGTTATTCGATGACAAACGACAGTTCCCAATAAGAATGGGCGTTATGTATGCTATCATTGGGATAAAAAGGGAGGAAAACAGATAATCACTGTCTCCAGTGAATTGAAAGTAATTTGCATAATCGAGCGGCACGGCGGAATCAAGCAAATGTAATTTTCAATCAGCAAAGCGTGTTTTTACGGCAATATACTGCGAATCCAAGCAAAACTTTTGATTTAAAGGATCCCAAATCAACCACGTTCGATGTTAGAACTTTAATACGTTCCTTTCAAAGGGCGCTGCTACCGTTTCCATACGTAAACTCCTTCTTCTTATGCAAACAAATAAATGAACACTCTTGAGGATTCATGCTGCGAGGCAAAAGATACCGCCACCAGCGGCACGCTTTGTAATGCTCGCAAAGCATCATGGTACCCCACTTTTATCGGGCGACGTGTTTTTAAAGGGCGCGATTTCGTAATGGGACACTCTCGGGATCGCGAGTTAGTGTCCTTAATAGTGAGAGACCAAAATAGCGGGAATTTTTTTCAGTCAAACGTCTGAAGTTTATTTTTGCCGGGGATTTAGCGGCTGTCCGTAATAGCGAGGTGTGTGTAATAACGACGTGTCCACAAGGTGAGAGTTGACTGTAGCGAGAGACCGTAACAGCGGGAATTTATGCGTGGTTCAATTCTACCTGTTACCATCCCCCCCCCCCCCGGGCACACCCCCGGGAAAACCCAGCCCGTCTGGCCCGGGGGTCGGGAATTTCCTCAAGCGGTCTTGCCCGGGGGTAGGGGAACGGGACAAATCGAAATAACTACTCGCGCAAGGACTTATGGGGTGACACAATGGCGGCTACTGGAACCACGCGGATAAGGCCACGTTTTTCGTTTTTCACATTTCGTCAATTTGCAGTCAGAGAGCTGACGTAGACCTGATGAAAGAAAACAAAAAGTAATTAAGTTCAAAAGATAAAAGAGGAAAGGATTTCCTCCAGAAGAAAAATTAATAATGGTTTTGTTTTAATGAAATTCACCCGCTTCAGCTTGTTTCAGGCGCAGTTTTAATGTTGTAAATATACTGAGTTAAACGTTTTGATCCTCTTGTAGAAAAGCAATTTATTTGCACTGAAAATACAAAAGACGTTATTCCATATTGTTTCTAAGAATTTAAGAGTTGTTTTGTAGAGATACATTTCAATTTTCGAGGCAGTTTGGTTGAAACTCCCCTCCTGGTGTATTAGTGTGTGTGTGTGTCAAGTTCTATAATATTCGCTTTACTTCGGAAGGGAGTTAATTGTTCTTAAAGTTTAGGATTTTTCAGATTCCCGGATTATTTTAAATAACGAAATAAATCATCAAAACGAAGCAATTTATTTTTAGTCCATGTCATGAGTCCCGGGGCTGGGGAATTGTCTCTTTCTGTGTGCACGGGGGTGGGGAATAGGACGTCAAATACACAAATGCCCGGGGGTGTGCCCGGGGGGGGATGGTAACAGGTAGAATTGAACCACGCATTATTTCAGTCAAACGTCTGTAGTTTATTTCTGCCGGGGATTTAGCTGTTGCCCGTATTATCGGGGTGTGCGTAATAGCGAGGTGTCCGCAAGGCGAGAGTTGAGTGTACTTTTCTTCTCTTTTTTTTTCAGTTTTCTTGGCTCTTCGTCTGTGCCAGGTGAACAGTCGCCTTATCATGTTGCCTGAGTCCGTTTTCTGTACGTTTTCCTGGGGGAATGCCTAGAGTATTTTAAAATAGCTTCAAAACAGCAGAAGTGCTAATGTTGAAGCGTGCAGCAGCAGCATATAGACCCATTTCAAGAATTTCTCGCCCAACATACACTTCCTTAGCGATGCGTTTCGGTACCATACCGTTCAAAGCCTTGTTTTTTTTTATTTATTTATTTATTTTTTCAAAGTCTTGTTCCGGTTTTGGGTTTTCCCATGCAAACACTTTTCCAGCAAGGTGTCATCACTCAGTCTAACTTGCAAGGGAAGTCCAGGTCCATCTTTATAGGGACTTGTCATGTTCGCTTTATCTTGGTACTTGCACCGACTTGTGCTACAAGTGGGGAGGGACTCGCGGGAAGCACAGTGGATGAGACTGGCATGGATGGCTTCTTTTCACTCAAGCCAAATTCCCCACATTTGCCCGAACAGTAATTCCATGATAATTTTGAAGCTTGTCAACTGTTCTATCAGTTAGTTCCCCCTTCCTCCCATGCCTGGGTTTTCGTGCTTCAACTTTCGAAGCGCTGTGTCCACCATTTTCTGCACATGACCAATGCGCTTTTTGTTTCAACAGTAATTCCAGAAACTTGATACACATTTTGATCTCTGTTAAAACTTGCTATCACCCTCTCCATAAAGCCTGGTTTTCACGTACGACGCAACCATCAGCATAAGCACAAGCAGAAGCACAAGAAACCTAGGTGTAAACCGGTGTGACTCAAACATACGGGTTACACATACGACGCAACGACGCAAGGATAAGCAAATTGCAAGCGCAAGGAAAGGAAACTGAAAAACAGGTCACCATGTTGGAATCAAATCTCGCGCCCAAAGGCAGTCCGGCCGCGGGATTGTGCACCATTTTTATGCTTCTGCGCTTGCGTATGTCATTTTATGCTTATGCTTATCGCACGTGTAAACATCTTTGTGCTTACGTTTGTGATTACGCTTATCCTTGCGTCGTTCGTGTAAACCAAGCTTAATATTCTGTATACTGCAAATTATGCAGTTCCACAGATCGCCTGAAAATATGCTCAACACTTTCAGTTTCCATGGAAGGAGCAGAACCTTTAAAAAGGTTCCTAGACGTGTAAGTACCTAAAGTACCTAGATGTGTATTTTCCACCTGTTAGCATTGCTTAATGCTGCTTTTTGTTTGTTTTGCTGTCGCTTTGACTAGTTATTTTTTAATCGAATTTTTCCGCGGTTTTTTAAAGTTAGCGGGAAAATATTCTCCCGTCGGTATGAACTATCAAGGGACTCTCGGGAGAGTTTATTAGGAGTGTTTGTATGCAAATTCATCCTCTTGGTGTTCAGGACGCCCGTCTGTATTTTGGAACCATCTGTGCCCAGAACTTTTAGGTGCGATTTACACTCGAATGGGACCATCTGTGCCCATGTTATTTAGGGGTGATTTTTTCACTCGATTGGGACCATCTGTGCCCAAGATATTTAGGGGTGATTTTTTCACTCCAATGGGACCATCTGTGCCCAAGATATTTAGGGGTGATTTTTTCACTCGAATGGGACCATCCGTGCCCAAGATATTTTTAGGGGTGATTTTTTCACTCGAATGGGACCATCTGTGCCCAAGATATTTAGGGGTGATCTTTTCACTCGAATGGGACCATCTGTGCCCAAGATATTTTAAGGGGTGATTTTTTCACTCGAATGGGACCATCTGTGCCCAAGATATTTTTAGGGGTGATTTTTTCACTCGAATGGGACCATCTGTGCCCAAGATATTTAGGGGTGATTTTGTCACTCCTATGGGACCATCTGTGCCCGTAATGTTTAGGGGTGATTTTTTCACCCTAGTGGGATCATCTGTGCCCGAGATATTCTAGGTTGATTTTTTCGTTCAAGTGGGTTCATTTGTACCTGGGGCCTTTTTGCCCTGAGGGTTTTTTAGGGGTGCTTGCTTTCACTCCCGCGTGGCATGGGTCATATGTGCCTGAGTGTTTTTATGAGGGTGATTTTTACCTGGAAGTTACTGTTTTTTGTGGAGAGGTTATTTTGAGTGTTTTTTCCTTGAACTTGTTGTTGTTGTTGTTGTTGTTGTTGTTGTTGTTCTTTTCTCTTTTTTCCTTTTTCAGATGTATTCCAGTCAGAGATGTGGTGCGAATTCTCTGCCTCATTCCCTACTCATCTGCAGCCATTGATCAGCCGCGTCCAGAAAACAGTGCTTGCTTCGATAGCGGAAGGCACCATTCGTACTCATTTGGCTGGCTTTAAGCGCTGGAAGCTTTGGGCTTCGTATTACTGTCTTTGCCACATCCCTGCCAATTCGTTTCATGTTGCGGCCTACTTGCAGTGCCTGATTTCTGAAGCCAATTCTCCTTCTCCTGTTCTTAATGCTGTCTACAGTATTGATTGGGCCCAACGCTTGGCTGGTCTGCCGAAGGTCTCTGATCATCCTATTGTTTCTTCCATGGATAGTGCGTCCCAAACAATTCCCGAAGGCAAAGAAAGAGCCCATTACCAGCGAAATGTTGAAGGCGCTTGTAACTTCCAAGATTTCAGATAAGTCTCCCTCTTTGTCAGATTTGAGGACGGTAGCCTTATGTCTCTTGGGTTATGCTGGGTTTTTTCGTTTCAGTGAGTTATGCTCCATTAGAACTTGTGACATCAATTTTTTTCCTTCTTATGTGTCTATATTTTTAGAATCGTCCAAGACGGACCAATTTCGTTACGGGGCGTGGGTTGCAATCGCGCGGTCGAATCAAGACACTTGCCCCGTTAAGGCGTTGGAACAATACATTGCTGCCGCGAAAATTGATCTTGGTCAGGATTTGCCGTGGTTTAGAGCTTTATCGTCTTCTAGATCCTCCTTCAAGGTCCGGTGCCAAGGCTTGAACTACAGCAGAGCCCGGGAGATTGTTAAAGACGCTTTTAAGGACATAACATATGTTTCCTCTATCAGTCTTCACAGTCTCAGGGCAGGAGGAGCCACCGCTGCCGCCAATGCGGGCATTAGTGATAGACTTTTTAAAAGACATGGTCGTTGGTTGAGCCCGAGCCCATCAGGTCGGACAGCACCATCCATGGGGCTGGGGTTTTTTCCTCTCTGTTACCGCAACGAGCACGGTGAGGTTTTTTCAACCTGTGGATGCTCGTTGGTTCTGTCCAAGTGTCACCTTGTATGTTTATTGTGAGTCAGTTAGTCGATTAATAAACTGTGCGGCCTCCAGTGAGCCCACGTTTGCAATTTTCGTGTTTTTTTTTTTTTTTTGGTTCATTTGTTTTTGCGCACGGGTGTTTTATGACCAGGGAATTTAGACAAGAGTAAATTTTCAATTCAACGTTATTTCGAAGTGAGCCCTCTCGATGAGTTTTTTTTTCTCTCATGGCAAATTTCGACAATAAAATATGTTTATATAAAAGAAATAACCTATAAAATTTGCTTCGCAGGTGTTGTGGTCTGCTCTCCATCTACGGTATTTCTCAGTGTTCTTGTCTCAATGTTCATCTGGCTCACCCTGCTTACATTCCTTACTAAGGGCACTACATCAAGCACCCGTTCCCTGGCAGTTACACAGCCAGTCCTTGATGAAAAGCCCCGTTTCTGCCATGTCCCATCGCAAGAAACACCACAATTCACAGGTTCAGTTCCATTAGAGTCATTTAGCCTCTCCAGAGCTCTAACTTCCTCAGCTGCTATACGCATCCTTTCTTTTGCAATGGACCGCAACAAGTGGTGATCACGCTTGAAATCTTTGCATTATTTTTTTTGCAGCAGAAGGTGGAGGCATGTTCATCACAGTGCAAATTTTTTTGGATCCAGCATGCTCCTTTCCATCAGTCAATCCACCGCATGAAAAAAGATCGTGACTGGTACATTTACCCATAATTCTTAGCGTACGAAAACCCTAAAAAGGGTTCATAAAAAAGCACAGAAAATTTTTTTAAAAATTTCAAACCTAGTATTCAAAATATTGTTAGTAAAGCAACAAATTTCGCAAAAAAATAAATGGCAACTTTTGTGCCTATTGGTTGTTAGGTTTGCAAAGTATTGTGGTAAATTGTGCAGCCGCCATCTTTTTCCGTACGGTGGATTGAAATCCCGGCTCCCCGACCCCCGGGATATAGCGAAGATTTAACGCTCATTTAAAAACGACTAGGCTCCGTGAGGCGGGGAAATTAACAAAATGTGTGTTTCATCGAGGCCGTCAAGCGGGGCTTTAACAGCGCGCGTCACCAGCAGCGGGGATAACAGCGACGGGTTTGTGTCGTTATGAGAGAAGACTGGATACACAGGACGAGCGACACCAAGACAACTTGAATCACAGAGGTGAGAAGTGAGCTCGTTATATGTGCTAAATCACCTGTGCAGGTTCATACTAAATCAAAATCTACAATTTGCTGACAATTTAATAATTTTAATGAAAAATCTTATACAACCCGAAACGTTACGTCCGTTCCAATGTCGATTTTTACCAACAAACCTGAACTGATTTTTGTTGTATTTGGTTCTGAAAGAAGTTACGGATGCCCAGCTACGCGGGGCTTTTAACAGTATACTTAATCCCGGGGGTGTGGACATTAGTGGTGTTTCAACACCGGGCCAACAGACCCTTATCACTCGGCGGCTATGTTGAATCTTGGGGGAATGAAAAGCTTTGTTTTTGCACGGCAAGCTTCGTCCATACGCGAATTCAGTGCAAGGCCTACCTTGCAAAAACAAGGCTTTTTTATTCTCCCGAGACTCAACATGGCCGCCGAGTGATAAGGGTCTATGTCCCAGGGGTCGCGGGGCCGGGGTTTCAATTGACTGATGCATAAACAAGAGGTAGAGCGAGATTTAGGAAATTTTGAATGTTATGATCTTGTGATGTAAATACCCCGATGCTATTTCATTTACTTATAATATTGTAGTATGTAAATTAGTGACATATTTTATAATGATAATGATGGTAGTTTTGTATTTTATCTTTTTCTTTTTTTTTTGCACGGCCTCATAAGCTTTCTAGCTTTAATTTCTACAGTGGATAAATAAAGTTGATTGATTGATTGATTGATTGATTGATTGACTGACTGACTGACTGATTGATTGATTGATTGATTGATTGATTGATTGATTGATTGATTGATTGATTGATTGATTGAACAATGCGTCTGTTCACCTCGATGCTCTTTCCTTGTTGCTTACAGATGTAAAATGAAAGTTTCCAGCCACAGTTCTCACACAAAAAAGTAAAACTTGGGGAGCATCCTTTTCTATTTCTATCCATAAACAATAGATTCAACTCACCAACATTCATGACACCTCAACTCTGAGAGTACATCACACAGAACTACCATGTCAAAGAGCCTGAACCCTGTAATCAATGGATCAGTGCTCTCACTAGATTCTTTTCTTCTTTCTCCTCATTTAGCTTTCGGTTAGATGCAGACAACGTTTCGATTCCTTTATTTTATCATCAGCTTGAGTATTAAACGAGTTATCTTCATCTTCAAGCGAAGCAGAACCGTTTCCTCCATCTACACAGCCTTTGTAGTTGTATTTCCTGCAATTTGTGAACTATTCCCGTAAACTTTTCGTTTCTTTCGTCTATGAGAAACGACTATAGCTTTTCGCATTATGACAGCAGAGATTCAAACACCAAATGGCGGCGATTTACTCAAATGTCACCATAATGAGGTCAGAAGCTCACTTTGGACCCCAGTCTCTAAAAGGAGAAAAAGGCTGGAAATTCAGGCGTAAATTCGAATATTTTGCCGGATTCCCGACCCGAAAAGTAACCAAACAACACCCAAACAAACAAACCTGTTTCCATGGTAACGAAATGATATAACTTTCTTTTACATTGCTTTTCAAGACACGATATTGGGACAAAAACCCCTTTAGAAATGAAAACAAAGCTCGAAAGATTTCATATTCAATTTAAACATTTTTGACCAACACTCGCAATTTTCGCGGTTTTTATTAGGTACATACCACCTGTGTAACTGCCATCTCTTCTTGATACAGGGAAGGGGAAGGCCCTTAGCTAGTCATGTAAGAAGTGTGAGCTACATGAACATTTAGACAAGAACAGTGAGGAATACCGGAGATGGAGAGCAGACCACAACACATGGAAAGCAAATTTTAAAGGTTCTGCTCCTGCCATGGAAACAGGAGGTGTTTTACCCGTCTGTTGAATCGTTCTTATTGAATGGGTGTAAAATCGCTGCGGGTACAGTATGAATTCATGTTGTTGTAGTGGCAGCCCGATTTGTGGATAGTGATAAATATTTTCCAAGTAGGAAAGAACCAGAAAACATCAGTCCGAAAATGGCAATATCGTGTCTTTGCTCTAGCGGGAATAGGAAAGGGATGGAGTGGGGAAGGTGACGGTGGAGTGCTGAGGGGGACTTGTCACATTGGGATGCAGAAAAGTTAGCAGAGTAAATAATTGGAAAATAAGGCAACCAGCATATCTTCTACAGAGCGTCTGTTCCTTACATTCTTCACTTGAATGAGAGAGGGAAGGTGGAGAGGAAGAGGGGGGAGGGGCTGAGGCGAGAAGTCCGTCGAAATGTCAAAATACAGAAGGGGGAGGGGTGAGGCGTGAGTTCCGTCCAAATTTCAAACTACAGAGGGAGGAGGGGGTGAGGTGAGAAGTCCGTCGAAGTGTCAAACTACAGAGGGGGAGGGGTGAGGCGAGAACTCCGTGGTGATTTCACGGCTCTCCCAGTGGTGATAGAAGTAAAATAACGGCAGGATAGTTCAGCCCATGAATCAGTATTAGTACAATAGTGTTGTGGATCACTTCACTGAATTTCATTTTGGACGACAATTACGCATAAACATTGTACAGGTAACTCTTATCTTTATTTTATATCTTCACACGTTTACGATGTCGCGTTAAAAAAATATATATATGAAATTTATAAAATACCCAACACCAAAAGAAGATCATCAATGATCAGTTTTGATTATGATAATTAAACCGGAAACATGACTTAATTATCCCGTTGCTTTTCTGTGGCCAACAGAAAAATTAGCTAAATTTTCAACAACTTCAATTAAATATTAAATTCAGTTCGAAAATTGTTCCCAGCGATTACCTTATACAACAGTAAAGTCACTACATGATTACAGGTTCTCAAACTCATTAATAATTCATCAAGAGAAAACAAAGAAAATCACTACCATGACCGTGGTTTGGATATCTGATCCTAATTACCATAAAATTTTGCCAACTTTAGCCTTGAATTTCTCCAAGAATTATTGATCATTTGAGAAGCCATATCAAACACTCGAAAGTGTGTTTCATCAGATATCCAAACACCTTGAAGTCGTTTAAAAAAACTCGGCTGCGCCTCGTTTTTTCAACCTACTTCTCAGTGTTTGAATATCTGATGAAACACTCTTCCACGCGTTTAATATATTACTTCAAAAGTCTTAAAATTGGTAAACTCAACTGTAATTGAAGCCGGATTTCTTTTAAGTAAAATTCATAAAACTCTGATATTTTGAAGAATTCTTTTTTATTATTTAATTAAGTTCTTTTCAGTAGGGAGAATCTTTACCAAATCGTTTTTTTTTTTTATTTGCCGGCTCTACTAGTTAGCTTCTCGTAAAACTATTTAAAGATAATTTAAGGAAATCAGTTTTTGACGCAACAGAATTGTGCTGATGCCATCATACAAGACAATCAAATCAACTTAACCGAATATTGCATTGCGATGATAAAAGGTATAATAGTGTTGCTTATGGTTATAAGATTAAGTTCTCTAACCTATAAACTAATGTTTAATCTTATGGTCGACATTCAACTGATTCACGATTACAATAAATGCTAACTTTGTCCTTAAGAATCTACTCCATAATGCCTTAAAAACCCCTTATCTCCTTAATTACTAAAGGCAATTACTTCTTTCCAAGAGAGGATCACTTAAAGACTTTTACGATTTGATCCATATATCTAAAACAAATGGATCCTAGATAGAAGTCAATCAACAACTTCAAACCATAAAAAAGAATAGTATGATTCCCTTCCATTGCATCATGGTATTGTTTTAAAGTTTTTTAGGAGTGTTCACACTTAACTACCACTGATCGCCAGAGAAAGAAAGCTATTCATTGACCGTGAACCTATCATCAGTAATATTTCTGTGACTACTAGACCATATAAACGGGATTTCTGGCGCCAGCCAGACTCCTGCGGGATTAGTCGCGGAGTCTGAATTCAACTTAAAAATAACAGCTAGAGTGTAAATTACATGGATATGTGGCTATTTTTACGCTTGAATTTGTGTAACAGTAACATTTAGGCCACCCATTGTAGTGTTCCTTAATGTAATCTATGTCATTGCACCTCAACGGCTACAAGTGAAGTTATCTTTTAGGAGCATGTAATCTGCAATGCCGATGGAACTTTAAATAATCGCTTTTCACTTAGTGTGAAGAGATCTGAGATTGTTGGAGATCGACTGCAATAATTAACGTTGTCAGATTACACAAATTGACTTAAACCATTACGTTAGTCAAATGCAAATGGCGTTTAGCCGAATGAATACACTTGAAAAAGGCCCTAGCTGTTTAGGTGAAGAAAAGCTGTTTAACTCTCAGCTGGAAAGCTACTCTTGCATTTTAGCCTTACTTTAGTGCGATGCTGGAGATAGATCGTGGAAACATTACTTGACGTAATAAATTAACTCCATCGAGTGTGTGAGAAAGTCAGGCGCAGTGTAATAGCTGTCGCTTCAATTGTAAGACCAAACACGTGTCTGAACAATGTTTGAAATACTTATCTAACACAGCATTAGGCGCTCTGTGCAATTCTAGAGTTTCTTTGTCGTCCCGTACTACCTGTTACGTGTTACCCTATCGCCTTACTGAGAACAGTGCTTTGAATATTTCTGTCCCATTTTGTTTTCAAGTGCATCCCCTATCTTCAGTTGCAAATTCTTTGATTATCAGCATTATTTCTTAAACCAGGTATAAGGAGCTAACTAAGGGCTGGTCACACTACTGCGTGACATAAATTACTTTTAAAATCCGTTTGGGAAGGGGAGGCTAGCAATCCACGATAGATAACTCGAGATTGACAAAATTTCACAAAGTAACCCCTTCCCCCCCCCCCCCCCCCCCCCTCTTCCGATAACAAACATCAAATCAAAGTTAAAACAAAAAACTAAAATAAAACAAGTAATGCCTATCCACAGAACAAATTCTCTTTTACTTAACTTGACCTTACTTAAGGTCAGTATTTCACAGGGTAGGAATGGTTCCTGCCATGAAATTATATGTTTATAAAATGTTCTTGTAAAGACATATCATTTTACTACTTGAGTTCTAGAAAAAGATTTTTGTGTTTCAGCTTACAGCCTTTAAGTAAAGAAACAAAATAATTCATATCTGTAATATTGATAGATTGTAAGCTGGGGTTTAAACCTCAACGCCAGTTTGAATATGTTAACTTGTTTCGTAGAAAGTTTCTACTTCATCCGGTTGGAAGTAATAGCTACTTCCTCCCGCCAGGAAAGTTTGTGCGAAGGTGCTGCTATAGCTGTACCCACTAGGGGCACTGTAGGTCCAGCCAAGGTACGTTAATGAAGCTGTATTTGATGATGCATAGTCAGATACGTAAATATCATGTCCCCGCCCGAAAGTAGGTCCATAAGAGGAGCAGCTGTGTGTGGAATGAGCCCTGCGAGAACTATAATATCCTGTTTGAGTCAGTTTTACCGGCGCCCATCCTGGCTTGTTTACCAGTGAAAACAGGAAAGCTTTCGAATCATATCGATAACCACAACTGGAAACTAACAAAAAATAAAGAAATTAGAAAACAAAAAATTGACACATGCCTCTAATGATTACTGCATGGAGTTTTAAAGGTAAAGTCGCACTTCAGGCCTAAGTGGCCCACACAGCGGGTCGGAGATTAACCTGATCACCTTAGTATGAAACGACTAGGACTAGTACTCCAATCCACCTAGGACTAGTACTCCAACCCACCTACATGCTCGTACTCACTTATACACTAAGGAAGATAGTGAGACAATGCAGACTTAAGACTACTCTCTGACAAAACTACGCAACAATATAGAGATCAGCTTAGCCTCGAACCACTGATCCTTCAATCAACCGATTAAAAATCCAACCCGCTAACCATTCCCAGTTGTCACAAAGAATCACCCAGTACCACTAGTTAACGAAAAGCTTCCAATCAAAGACGGGTCTCATTGCTCACAACTGGTGCTTCAGTTAGGGATTGATTCAAGGCTAACAACAAGGTGGTCATTAATCGTTGGAGCACTGGCATAGAATAATTATAAAAACCCGCAGTGCATTTGCACAAGTGAACCCTTTGAAAATTGTAGAGGATTGGTGGAGGGGGAAGGGAGGATTAAAACAATGCAACCACCTAGAGACCTCTGTTCAAGATTGTACATACTCCTTCGGTGTAATGAACTTTTGTTTAGAAATTTAATTAGCGCCAGAGAAGCAAACTGAAAGATTCAGGTTTTAGCTATAATGACTGACCCATCTAAAGGTTTCATTGTATAGGGACACTATGGGCCCGTTTCTTAGAACTTTTGGATATGGAAAAACGACAAAAATTGTCTCATAGAAATTTAACACATATTCCTCGGATTTAAGAAGAAGCGCTTTAGTTTTTTTTTTTTTTTTTAATCGACGAAAGTTCGATAAACGCTATTTTGGCCTTCCGGCGGCGTCCAAAATCAGTAAAAGTGTGCATTTTTTTTTCGCTCGTCCAGATCAACACAATAAGATCTATCGATGTACTTTGGTTAACTCATAACATATCTCTTGATCTCCCTGAATCAATAAATTTTTTGAGAAAGCTGTTGAAAACTGCTTGTTTTTGGCAGTAACAATTAACCTAGTTACGCGCTTTAGCGGATAAGGTAATTTCAGCTAACTTTAACAGCAACGGAAGCCCACTGGTTCATGTACTTTATAGTTTGTAGAACTAGATTCTACTTTTCCGATCGCCCCGACCGTGTTTCGCAGACCGCCGCAGACGCCGGGGATAAATGTTACCATATATCTGCAACGTGACGCAGACCGATCGCAGTCCCTTAAGATCATATGGGAACCAGGCTTTACTTGATGGTCGTTCACTGAGGTATGCTAACAACTCCTAGTTCGAGCGAATATATCTTTCTTTGCTGATAAAATGCAAGTGTTGGATTCAAAATTATTCAATACTACAACTTGATTGTAAAATACCTGTTACATCCGATTTAAAATTCTCTCTGATTTATGATTTATTTTCTCTCTGCTTTATGACGCAACCTAGTAATAATCTCTGAGCTGAATTATTCCACTCAAAAAATAGAGTTTAGGCTTAAGAGCAAAGGCCAGAAAAAATCGAGCAAAATCGAATTTTAGCGGCCACAGTGATGTTTTTCGCTCATATTTGATGCGTAGGTGGGTAATACGAAGTCAATGATAGTGATATGGTTTGTTTCTCGAAAATCCGCTTTAATTTTAAGAAAAACGGAAAAAATTATTTTACCGTCGGTGGCCTCAGAATTGCCAGACTTGAAAGCCAAATTAGTAGTCTTCTAAACAAAACTACTGTGCAAACGGGGAGAGCGGATTGACTGATATATTAGCACTAATTTTCTGATTTGGGAAGTGCTTCACATTTCATATTAATTGAGAATGTTTTCTTGCCAACAGCTTAAAGTGGAAACAATTGCCGTTAAAGATGCGTATTTTTCAAAATAGCAAAAAATATAGTTATAATTCTAAGTCGTAATCAAACTGTTTGACTGTGCCCAATGATGAATTGCTCTGTCGTTTATGCTGTGAGGAGATAAAGAATTGTACTTAAACATATGTAAAAACTGTAATGGGTTTTTCGTTATTCACTTTACATGAGACCTTCGAAATTGAAGAAAATTTCACCTGAATATGCATAAGTAATGAGTTTCACTAATTAGTATTGTTTTCATTCGCCGATTGTAGATGAGAAATGTTCCATTTCAGCTTGAATTAAAAGATCACATGAAACAATTTACCATTAAAAATACCTCTGCTGATCGGGTTAATAGTGTGAATTTAGGAAACTTGCCATTCCTGTATCCAACGCTTAAGTTTGACCTCAAAGGTCAATTTACTCGGATAGGAAAAAATTCGTTGACACATGCAAGACGCTCTTGCGAAGTTTGTCGGCAGTTTCATTAAAAATATCAACAGAAGGCTCTGTTGTCAGCATTTCGCTTTTTTAAGTCAACCTCCGATTTCGGATATAGGAGCAGGCGAAAAGCAGTACAGGAAACCAAGGGCCTCTTCATATGAGCCCGGTAACTGGGCTGGCCCGGAAGGCGGGACGAATTTTGTCTTCTGTTTATATGGGAAATTTAATCCCGGTTACCGAGATGAAAAATGTCCAAAAGGCCCCCAAAATACCCGGGCAACCTAAAGATCCTGGGAACGAGTTTGCGCGCGAAAATCAAAACGTTAAACAAAGGTGGCGCCACGTACAGTGATAACGTTTGTGCCCGTCGTAGCGTTGTCTGCTATCGTTGCTGTATTGCTACAGCTGAATGGCATTCTTTTGCTGTGGAAAATACAGCAGACAAGGCTCAATGTTGCAATCCAGGCCGCTTTGTTGCGAGAGCAAAGATATCTTATCCAAAATTTGAAGCGAAGGAAGCAGAGATATTTAAACCGAAGAAAGCGAAGCTGTTGGCATAGACCTGGTCGAACGGACTTGTGGTGGAAAAACATCTGGACAGGAGTAGCACCTGAAGAATGTTGGAAAGAAAACTTCCGGATGTCGAGGGCATGCTTTTTGAACCTAGTATCTGAACTGAGGCCTTACATTTCACCAAACCCAAAGTCACCTAACCACAGGGCACTGAGTGCGGAAAAAAAGGTAGCAGTTACATTGTACTTTTTAAAAGACACTGGCTCTCTTTGAGCTAATAGTTTTGGAATAGCAGTCAACACTGCATCAGCTGCTGTAAGTGAGGTTTGTCAGGCTATTTCAAACTATCTTGGCCCAAAATATCTCCATCTCCCAAAAGATGAAGAAAGCATGAGGGTGAAAGTAGCAGAATTTGAAGCAACATTTGGTATGACACAAGCTTTTGGTTGCATTGATGGTACGCATATTCCAATTGAATGCCCTTCAGAGAACTCACAAGATTTTTTCTGCTACAAACAATTCTTTTCACTAAGTGTACAGGCTGTGTGCGACCTCAAAGGTTCATTTATGGATGTTGAATGCAGGTGGCCAGGAAGTGTGCATGATGCAAACGTTTTTGCCAATTCTTCCATCCATGCCAAATTAAGAAGCAATAAGTTGCCAAGTACATTTCAAACTCCAGTCCCAGGAACTGTCAAAATACCTAATTACCTCATTGGTGATCCAGCATATCCATTGCTCCCTTTCTGCATGAAAGAGCATGATGCATGCACCAGTAATGAACAAGTCATTTTCAACAACATGTTGCGTTCTGCCAGAAACCAGATCGAATGTGCTTTTGGGCGACTTAAGGCAAGATGGTCCATACTCACTACAAAAATGGACTTCAAACTTGAGGCTCTTCCAACAATTATTTATGCATGTTTTGTGTTACACAATTATTGTGAGAAGTATACTGTGAACATTGATCGGGATTTGGTCAGGGCTCAAATTGAACTGATGAAGGACAACGAAGCTCAGTTTAAAAACACTCCTGATCCAATTTACTCTTGTGATGTGGGAGAAGGAACTGTTGTCAGGAAAACCCTCACGGAGTTAGTATTGCAGAGTCTTTGACTTAGACTTCAAACTTGAACTTATTTGTTCACTTGCTACAATAAAAAATTTGAAATAAACTAGGGTGCGTTTTCTTGGGAGAATTCAAAAACGGATTTGTGATCTCAGATCATTCTGATCATGGTGCATCAAAGGTACCAACGAATCCACTCTGGACAAGGATTCGTCGGTTCCTTTGATGCACCATGATGCAAATGATCTGAGATCACAAATCCGTTTTTGAATTCTCCCAAAAAACACACCCCTCGTTCAGCAACATTACTAAAAGATCCTTACAACTCCAACTTAAGCTTATGCATAGCTACACCCAATCCCAGGGAGAAATGGCAGGAGGGAACATCCTTCCTTTTCTTTTTAGGGGGTGGATATGGCTACACATAGGCTACAACAACATATTATTAAACAAATTCAGAACAAAGGTTAATAATGTGTAAGCAGATATTGACAAGGCTGACACTGTCTTAACCTAACAGTATTCATATTGCAGTACAGACACAATAGGTGCCATCTTTCTAGTTAAATTGTTGATATTAAGATTAAATGTTAACTAATTTCCACATACAATAAGGGAACTGGTCATAATAAGTTCGTTCGAAGAGGACCCACCTTGTCTGGGGTAGGGTGGTTATCAAAGACACCACCTATCTCGTGAACATTACTAACAAAATTTTATTGGCTTCAAAATTTGAGTTGACACAAATATTCAGCTAGCAAGAGTCAACATTGCTAGATAAATACGAAGAGTGTGGTTTGAATCTCACTGGCATTTTTTACTGCTGGATAGAGGGGAGGCTATGCAATAAAGACACCATCTTTTGAGGTTGAGGGACGGGGGTGCAGGCAGAGGCCACCATCTATTTTGTGGTTTGGTGGGCCCTGTTCGAATACAGTAGTTTTGACCACTTCCCTAATTACAAAACAAATAGACAGAGCGCAAAAACCGCTGATTGGTCAATAAATAATGACGTAAAGCGCGTTACTTTTCTGATCAAGGCTGCTCACAGGAGTAACAGAATTAGAAATCGGTCGACCGATCGACGATTCGACGATTGACTTCACATTTTGATCATAAACAGGGTGAACTTGTGCTCTTGGAAAGATGCAGAACACATCAGGGCAGAACTGTTATTCGTAATATCAGTAAGACCCGTTTCAGGGAAACGTGGATGACAAGACCTTTTTATTTTGCTACGTATTCTTCGCACAAGAGACCACGCGGGACGGCACGACGGTGTAAAATCTGCAAGCTCAATTATTTTTCTTGCCGTTGTGCATTTTGTTTTTGTGGAGAGTGAGTCCTCCAAATGATTTGCAAATCTTCCCACAACCATCCTGGTCACAGAGATAAACTTGCCTTACGGCAGCCCCAACTGGTTGTGGATGAACCGCGTGAACGGTGGCCGAAGGCTTCTGCGTTCACTGCCAAGGAAGGAACATCTGTCTGGTTCACTGCCAAGGAAGGAATATCCCATAGACAGTGAACGCTGATCTAATGTAACATCCAGTGCTGGGAAGTAATATGGCTGGAAGAAAAGGTAAGTTAAACATGAGCTATCATGTTCTGCATCCACCTTACAAAATGCTCTCTTGTGTTCTCCAGGTAACCTACATAGTTACAAATTAAAATGAGGATTCCTGTCTGGTTCATCATGATCAAGACCATCTTGTTTTTTTGTTTTGTTTTGTTTTTTTTTTTTTTTTGCGGGGGGGGGGGGGGGGGGCTAGTGTAAAAACATTTCCAAGTTTCTTCTTTTTACCAAAAAATACTATTGCACAAGTAAACTGAACAAACTGGAAATTTAAGCATGTTCCTGTTCTTCATACTGCACTGTCAACTTCATCTGCACGAGAATAGTGCACACCTGAAATTTGCAATTTCCTCGTGGGACCTTAACTGTTTGTCAAGGGTGTTCCATACTTCAGTAAAGAGGTCAAACAGGTATTTTGCTGACTTCAGTGAGAGCTCTGTAATATTTGATTTCCACTGCCTCTCAGGTAGGTTGGCAAAAACCGTGTGTTTAAGTCTGCGTCAAAATGCCTTGCCCTAAGTGCATGTGCAATTGTAGAAATGAGTCTTGGCAGAGCCCAGATGGGTACACAACTATGCGAGAAAGAATGTATTTTGCCAAAATATACATGACTGATCAACTACCCTGCAGAACTGGGAGGCATACATGTAGTTAACAGTATTTTAAATGATAGTGGTAGGCAAATTCTAAATACTGTTTGCAGTGGCTTATATTGTCAGATACATCATCACAACCCAAGTACATGCAACCTGCTCTTAAACTTAGCTAAGAGAGTTTAAAGTATAAAAATGTAATATTCATTGGTTGTCCTGTTTTTTTCACTCTCACTTTATTAAAATCATAATGAGGCAAATCTTTGACAGTCAAATAAATATTAGCATTAGAAGGTATAAGAATTCCGTCTTACCGCCGTAATACTGAATGAAAAATTTCCACTTTTTTCTCCTTAAAAATCTGCAGAACCTGTTGGATCCTCTCACCAAGGTCATTGTTTTGGGAAATATGGAACAGAAGGTCACTCAGTTGGCATGTGTTGCTTTGTCATAGTTTCTGCGCCGAAAGTTGATGAATATCATTGATGCTTTCAGCATTGACTTCAGCCAGGTGTCAAAGTTCCCACCACGAAAGAATGTTGTGTAGAAAAAGAAATTAAAGCAACTTATCTCATCAAGTAGGTTCACCAGCATTCCATGAGAAGTTTTTCCTTTTGAGGTTTTTATAAAGTGTCCATTCTTAGACCTAGCATGTGACTGCTTGAAGGAATTTAAAGATGGTTCAATATTATATTTTTATTTCCTGAATCATTATTTTGTGTCTATTTTTATTACACGTTGAAAGTCCAGCAGCAACTGCAACTACAATTTAACAGGAAAATTGAAACCTTACAACACTGAAGAATATCTCTGACTTAAAGAAACATGGCTTGTTATGGTGAAAGAAATTTGGAAATGTACTGAATAGTCCTAAGCACAGGGTTGAAAAGTGTAGTTTTGAGAGTGCTCTTCTTCCACTAGTGTCATCAGGGTTCACTTGAGAATTTTCCTGGTTAGAGCTTTTTGCATAAGTTTCATGCCAGTTTTTGTTGTTGTCGTTGTTGTTGTTTCTTGGCATTAGTTTTTATGAACTTGAAAAAAGTAGTTAAAATAGTCCAGTTCTTTATTGTTGTTTAATTTCAATTCAGTTATTTATTTTGAACAATGGTGAGTTCAAGTAATTTGCTACTACAGCCTGTACCTTCATTGCCAGATGCACCTTTTTTCTGACATCACTCATGTTTGCTTTTGCTAAATATTTCTCGTAGTTGTTTATTGTATGTGGATGGCAACTGTACCCAAGTACCATACCAGACATCAAAGATGAATAACTTGCCCCACCAAATTTCAACTGCAATCCATTTGCTTTTTGCATAGGACAGTTTTTCTACCAATTAAATCAAAATGGCATACAGTTGTACATCTACTCTGTGAAGGAATTAGTTTAAGGCTTTCTCTTTGTATTCAAGATTGATAATAAAATCAGACTACTTGTATCTCCATCATAAGGAAAGGTGTTTGTCTCCTCATAGAAGAATTTCTATAATAAATAATTACATGTATAAATGGGATGCTATGGAAAAATATTAGTAATTATTATTGGTTGTGTCAAACAGAATGCAATAAGTAACAGGATTACTGGAAGTTTCCATTCAGTAAATGAGATATGGGTAATAGTACAATTTTTGTATAGAAGCTGGGTGTGTTCCATCCTTTTGCAACTTCTTCAGGGTTTATTCTAGAAATTTTGCAATGAAGGCCCTCCTTTGTAATTCTTTTGGGGACCTTTTTTTCTAGAAAGAGGGCCCAAGAATAGGGGCCCCATAAAAGATATTTGAACTTCTTTGTACAGTCTATTCTGAAGCAGCCCAGTAAAGCCCAGAAAAAGAACGCAGAAACAAACACAAAGGAAACAAATTGCAAAAATCTTGCAAAGCCACGCTCTAGAATAAACCCTGCTCTTTACTAATAGTTAAGTACACGGCAATCTTATATCATTTACAGTGAGAAATCACAAGTTTACTTCTACTTTTATTTATAATCATTGTTATTTGTTACAGGTTCATTCTGACAGTGTAGACCTGATTTCTAAAGAAGCTAAGGCTGTGCAGTATAGCAACTACCCGTGTCCTTTGCAGACTTGTCCTTTTCGTTGTTGGTGTTTCCTTTTCCTCATTAAAGATTGCGTGGAAGATGTCGTCAAAAAGCTCAGGAGCATGGCTTTCGCAAAATTTCTTCATTTCATCTGGACTGTAGAGGTGTTGTCCACCTTGTGAATAGTGCTGGACTGATGATATGTGGAACTGCTGCACAAGGGTGCTAAATGTTGTGTCTCCTTAATAAATGTCAAAATGTAAAGCAATATTTTATTTCCATATTCAAAGGCAAATGTTTCTTTCAAATCTGTTAATTTTTCTTTGTAACAATTTTACATTTTACTGGTAGCAGTCAAATGTTGTGGGGTAATGTTGTTATCCATTCTTCTCATTATTTCATTAAACAGAATCAGGTGTTATTATTTTTGATGACCGTTTTGATAAGTAACCTATAGAAATATTATTACTTTGGGAGGGTGGCTGTGTATCATCCCATTAGGACCATTTCATTTGAAGGGTGATGTTTACTGCTCACTTTTTCGTATTTAATGGCCTTAATTTTTTCACTTCATAGGCAGTTTGACTAGTGCCATTAGCATGGCATGATAGTAATAAATAGGTTACCTTTAATTTTCTTTTGAAGCATGGTGTTTTCCTCTTTCAATTCACTGTTCATTTCTTGTTGCTTTATTTGAAGTGCCATTAAAGAGGCGTTGTGATGAGTAATTTCTGTCAGGAAACAATCCTTTCAGTGTTTAATGGTGTTATTGGTTGCTCCTTTTCATATTAGTACATATTTCATTTATATTTCACATGAATAACAACCATTGCTATTCCCAGTAATAATTTCATTTTAAAATCTTGTAACATTTTAGTCCTTGGAAATAATTTTTTGTTCATTCTTAGTTTATAGTTGTATCTAGATTGTTACCTCTGAAAAGCCCCTTGAGGGGAGGGGTTAAAAAAATACATGTGTACATAATGCTGAACTTTCATACTGGAGAGAGTAAAATAATGCGTGTGTGTTTGTGTGGGGTTCAAACACTAAACAAGCTAGGCCTGCCTCAATTGACCAAGTAAGAACAAAGAACAAGATTCACACCAAGGAAACTTTGAACATTTGCTTTTTTCTCCCCATTGCACATACTATTTTTTGCTTTCTTTGGTGTTAAGCGACATAACATGTAGTGACTTAAGTGGGCCATATTTACTTTGAACACCTACCTTCCAGTTGCTTTTGTAGCAGTTAAGAAAAACCACTTTCTGTGGTATCAAGAGTTACTAGGTTTTCTTTTCCTTTTCTCTTCAAGAGGGACCAGGAGGTGTCTCCCCCTACACCTATTAGAAGAATGTAATTCTGAAAGGGTGAGGGGAAGACCCTTCTTATGAAAATTAAAGCCCTTTGTTTTATTCCATTTCTCATGCCTTTTTGGGAGGGATGTATCTCCTCTGCTGACAAATCCTCTCGTTTCTATCTGCGAGGTGTAGATGTTCCTCGCAGATGAGAGTTCCAGTGCGGCTTTCAAAAAAATCAAAAACTGAAAACAACCGGTGGGGGCATTTTACAAGAGTACCTTTGCAGGCACCACTACGACAGGGATAACAACAATTCGACTTGTTGAAGTAGTGTTAGTCTGAACGTCGTATCGCATATTGCTTTTTGCACAACACAACTTCGTGTAAAAACCTACAGGCTCGTGCGTTTTCCTTGGAAACAATGGACAAATTTACCCAACAATCACTGGCGCCAGATGTCTGCGCATTTTTTCTCAGTGTTCTTGGGGCCTTCAGACATTGCATGACTAATTGATTATTGTTTTTTTTTTACGCAAACGGAAACTCCATGACGACTGCAAAACGGTGACTTGAGCAATCACTCGGTACACAGATAAATAGTCAACACACTTTAATAAGCCTCCAGAAATTAAGTTAAAAGGCAAATAAAGTCAAAACCTCGAAAAATTGCATTTTTAAACGTCGAAGGACACAAATACATGAAAACTTGCATATTACAGTTAAAAATAAGGCTTACAATAAAAGTGGCCGCATTGCTAAAAACATTAAGTTCTCAAAGTTCAGCCTTCAATACTCACAAAATCCAAAAACTTGCAAAGAAGAAGCCTCCGCTTATCCTCTGTGAGCATCAGAACAAACTTTCAACTTCAAAAACCTTTTGCAAATTTTCATAGAAACGAAAAAAAAGTCATATTTGATATGTTGCACGAAAGGTGTTTATCCGTGACATTTCTCTTTTCTGACCTTAAAAAGTGAGCGTAGACCTTAAGAAATGCAAAAATCCGTGCTTGCTTTGAACAAGATAGATGCGTTAAGTCCTCTAAATTGGCCACAAATGTCGGTGGTTTAGAACTACAAATATTAAACCGATGTTTTCACGAAATCCTCCACAGCTTGCTCGGAAGATGGCGGACTATAATGTAGAATTCTGAAGTTCTGGGAACGAGGACAGCGGCGTAACGGCCTTTCGAATGACCTGTATTATTTTGATTCGTCGTCCGCCATTTTGAAAATCGAATGGCGGGAAGAAGGCCGGAATCTATTGCGCATGCCCAGCGGTTTTTGCGCTCTGTCAAACAAATATCAACTAATTGGCAAGATTTGTCTCTGAATTTTTACAATTACATAAACAAAAAATATGAACAACAGGGGATTCCCCGAACATCAAGTATTGAAATATGTAGTTCAAATTCTTTGTCCAGCTGAGAGTCCAAAAGTTGGTGTTATTTCCATTTGGTACATGTAGGTTGAAATTAACTTTGCGGCATTTATTGCTGATAATAAAAGTTTCCACTGCTACTGGGATCTTGCTGGCTTTGTGGCATATAGAACTGTGTATACACACCCTCAGCTTCCGGAGGTCTCACTTGTATTGGGTTTTGATAGAATAAATTATTATTCACAGGTGCCCGTGCTGCAGGTTGCTGCAATGCTTGTGAGAGCATCTCAATTGATTGACAAACCCCTGCACCCAGATCGGTCATAGCTTTACTAACACTTTCAATACTTCGGGAAAAACTTGCTGTGGATTCCCGCATGGCCTCAGCTAGGTCCTTCCGAAATAGGGCATCTTCTTTAGCTTCTTTAATAAGTAACTCATCCCTCTGGGCTGCAGACAGAGTTTTTTGCAAATGCTTCCGTTTATTGTCAATAAGTTTGGGCACACAGCTACCTTTCCGTTTCTTGGTTTGAGCCACACCGTCAATTTCATTACTACTATCATCTCTACAGCCTAGCTCACTTGAACTTGCAGACGAACCTGCAGTTTCCGAATCCAAACTAACTTCATCATCTTCTGGGTGACTTCGAGCAGCTTCATTGTCTTCCACAAAATCATCTCCTCCCACACCATAAGAAAGGGGCTCTGTGCAAGCAGAACCACCCCACAGTGTTATCAGTTTATCGTAGAATTCGTAAACAATTTTCCCACTACCACTCCTGCTACCAGAAACTACAGCTTTAGAGAAATTTTGTCTGATTTCTTTCACTTTTTCCATCACTCTCTTCTGACCTTTTGTTATCAAATCCTTCGACTCTTTTGCACGATTCTTGGCTTTGGTTTTCTCTTCCTCGTTAAGCCTGTCGAAATTTTCCGGCAAAGGTATACCTGTCACAGGACCAAACAGAGCTACATCATCCTCATAAAGTTTTGCCATCTCCACTCGCAGCTCTTGGTACTGGATTTGCTTGTCGGCGTCGAAGTCAAGGCTTCTGTATTCCATTTTTGATTTGTATTGAAGCAAACAGTCGATCAACTGGCTTATCATTTCGGTATCCCAGCGAAATCGCTTTGAATTCGAACTCATTTGTACTTCACACGGTCCTTCACACAACGACGCCATGTTGAACACGTGAGATCGCGGGAGCCGCGTTCCGACTTGTCAGCGACCTTACAAGCCATGCGCAGTTAAAAATGTTTCGTCACAGACACGTCCCGGTATCCGGGCTGGAGTGTTCATATGGGAAACATTTCCAGCCCGGTTACCGAGATCTCGGTCGCAAAAACCGAGATCTCGGTAACCGGGCCAGCCCGCCTTCTCATATGAACACATCGACATTTTCGTAAAGAAAAGAGTGGAGAGGCGAGATCTCGGAAACCGAGCCAGCCCGGTCGACCGGGCTCATATGAAGAGGCCCTTAACTGGGCTCTAAGTTGACGTTGTGTGACTGCGTGACGCGCGGTAGTGGGGGGGTGGCTACAACAGTTGCTTGCGTGTAGTTGTTAGAGTCTTAATACACTTTACACTTCAGATATGTTTTGAAAAAAAGGAAAAAATTGTTTCTTTTGGTTATCTGCAAGATCTATTTTTGCAGTACAAACCAATTAACATGGTTCTTTGAATTGACATATGTGTCAATAAGAGTCGTCTTATCAAGCAGTATTTAAAATTGATCCAAATATGAGCTTTGAGCGAGCTATGGAAAGCACTTGTTCCTTTTTAGCGATTGTGGGGCGCCAATGTGGTTATGAACGAAGAGATAGAAAGAAATCAATAGAATGTGTTCCATTACTGAGCCGTGACAGGGATGTCACAGGCCACAAGTCAAAATTTCAAGTGGGTTTTACGACATAGATACTGAAATGGAACTTACACTAGCGAGAGCAGGAATGTTTTCTCTTCCTCAACTAATAATTATTGAGCAATTCGCAATCTGCCCATCACACTGATTATCACTTGGCATCGGATGGAAGCGGTCATCTGACAGATGCAAACTACCTTCGATTTTGTCCAATCAAAGTGAAGACATCGGGGAGAAACCAAAAGCAGAGAGAGGCCTAAGCAAAGCGTGTGCACAGGCGATATTCAACGAGTGTGGAGTTATGCTAGCTTTAGATTCAGGTGCGTAGTCACTTATAAAAAAGTTTGTTTGCCTGAATTTTTAAATATTTTAAACGTTACCGATTGCAGTAACAATACAAATGATCACTATTTTTCAACCACACACGGCACGAAATGGACAAGTCTAGAAAACCCCGAGAAGTAAACACTATAATCAAATTAAGGGAAAATTTATCTTTTGTTTTAAGCTTTAATTAACATAAATTGATTCGATTAGTTTTCACGAAACAAAAAAGTGATGTTCCTTTTGGGTGGGCGAGAGGGATCGTAAACGAGACACGAAAGGGGAATAATAATTATGTTATCTTGTCATAGGGGTCTGCCCAAACTACACGCATTTGCTGCATCACCTGGGGATGGAGAGTATGAAGTCTTCTGAGGATACCGAAGTTGTCTTGCGGATTAAAGATATGTCTTTGGTAAAAATATCAAAGTCGCTAGCACCAAAGCAATTCAGCAGTCATAAGGCAGCTGTGCGGTTTGAATTTAACAAAGCAACAATACCTATCTGCCCGTCTGTCTGTACGTTTGTCTGTACATGTCGCTCTGTTACATGTAATTTTTAAAGACTTATATTACTGCTATTTACATAAGACTGTCATGTAAAAAAGTGTGAACTTATGGAAGGCGTTCATTTATTCATTCGTTTTCTGTCTTCGGAACATACCACTCGCAAAACTTGACGTTGCTCAGGTAGCAGAGGTCCCCAATGTCACACAATGTCACAGCGTTTATTCATTCATTCATTTTCTGTCTTCTGAACATACCACTCGCAAAACTTGACGTTGCTCAGGTAGCAGAGGTCCCCAATGTCACAGAATGCCATTCAAGTCCAAAGAGGGGCAATTTCTCAAGGTAAAGCCACGGGTCCAACCTCTATGGAAGACGCTCAGAAGTACTCTAACTCTGAAAAGGAGTCAGTTGCTGATGAATCACATAGCCTTCTTTTCTCATGTCCCGAGGAAGGATGCATTAAGACATCGACGTTTTTCTGCTTCACAGCATTACCTGGATTGTGGCAGACACGAACGCGCTTTTGAGCACGAGACTCTTCTTGACAGAGCAGTGTATGGATATGCACAAAGGCTCCAAGAGCAGTCTGGTGGTGTACCACACATGCAGGAAGTTGCGAACAGTAGAAACGTCTCCTTAAGATCAACCGTGTTTGCCAGTGGGATAAAAGTCTAGTCAAGTTCTCCAAACTAGATCCACAGAAAATCAGAAGGAGTACTCGTCCAGCAAATTTCTCATTGGTGAGACAACCGGCCAAAAGGTAGACGCAGTGTCAGTTGATGACTGCGAGAGCCAGCAATAGGATTCGTATATTTTCCAGTTTTGAGTTTCTAACAAGTCAGCAGTTTTCAAGTTTCTTTTCTAGACTAGCCTCACTTGAAGAAAGGGTAACCGATAGCGAAATCGAAGACGACCAATTAAAACGAGGAAGCCTATAGCGTAGGTAAGAGGTCAAATCAGTTCTAGATGTTGCACTCGTGCACCCAATCTGCTTTGACAATCATAACCTTTGCGAACTTATTGCAAACTCAAAGTTGTCGAAATTTGCCATTCAAATGCTTAGGGACTTCTGTGAGCACTTTGATATCCCAACAGCCGACATTACAGTAAGAAAGAAAGCACCATACGTTCAGAGAATTGTCGCCTTTGGTAAGAAGTGTACTTTTCAGGAGTGATCTTTTCTTTTTAGCTAACTGAACTGTTAGTAATTCAAGTGTAATCAATCACAGATAGCCATTGACATGTAACTCTATTTAGTGCCCTACGATTGAAAAGCGTTTGTTTAAGGTATTTTTCGTTTTCACGGTGTACTTTATGTTACGGCAGAGGACGACCACAGGACAACAAGACAATCGTAAGCCACTCCCTAGGCCTCCTATTAAAATAGTCGAAGTTGCACCACCTATACTCGAGCACGTGAAGTTAGCTTTCTGAATGGCACCAGTTATTGCCTTTTTATCAATAAGGACATGAGGCAAAGTTAAAGGATTGCCTCATTTTTATAACTACTTCTGCCACAATTTTAGACGGAAGAAAAAACGTCCTGTGCGACGCGGTTGTTAGTGTAAACTATGGTTGTTTCATCGCATCAGTGAAATCATTAGAGTATACATAACGTTACCTGGAAGAGGTGGTTAGACTGTTAACTTGAGTAATAAAACAGTACGTGACTGCAGTAAAGTCGTAGTTCACCGAGTGTAAGTACCACGAAACGCTCTGTTTGAAGCAGAAGGTTGCAGATGGAATAACCACGGAACATCTGTCCCCCTCCCCCAGGGAACAACGTCACTCAATTGATACATTGTTTTCTAATCATATCAAGAAATGATAGACGATTTAATTTTAAAAGATTCATTTTTTGACACTATCCATAAAGAAAAGTAAGGTTTTTTACTTACCATTTCTTATTTTTTGTTTAAAAATTGTCACGGCAGGCTTGCCCCTATAGTGCGGTCCGGTATGTCCGAAAAATCGCTCCCGTAGGACTTTTGTGCCGAAATCAATTGTCTCGCTGTTTTGGACTAATTGTAAGTCGAATAATAAGAATTCGATGGGGTTCAAATTTTCCGACCCCGTCTTCGCATGTTTCTTGCTACTTAATTTATGCTAATTAGATGCAAAAAACGGTTTTGCGAATATCTTTGCTCTAACTCAAGATATATCGACGAAACTTGACGCGAATCTTGATCTTGATGACGTACATCGTATGACTTAAATTGGTTACCATGGCAACCAGCGATGACGTCAGGATTAACTACCTGCTATTTTGGTGGCTGCCATCTTGGATCCGCCATTTTGGATTTTCGAACTCTCATTTTTCTAAAGCAAAACAGTGCATTTTTGATAAACTTTAACCAACAAATGATTTTCATTACGAGCGATGTCCCGTTAAGTGCTAGCCTCCCACGCAGTCGTTTTTACGGCTCTCGTATAATACGAGTCCCCTAAAAACGACTGCGTGGGAGGCTAGTTAAGTGCAGAACTTTGTTTGTTTTCCTTTTTTTGTTCAACGCATGTACTCTTTCAGTTTTCTCATACAAAAATATCATTGACCTTCGTTAGTCCCATAGTAACAACGCAGACGCCATTCGTCTTCTTTCTGTTATGTATACACTTGATTGCAAAAACGTTGACACCTAAAAAGCATAAACCGTGAACGATGAGACCCAGTGGCTTTATGGGTATAAGTGTACTAAATTTATTTGCATAATATTCTGTTCTCGATCGACGGTTGATGACCGAAATTAGATGCACGTGGTGAATGATGGAAGCTGTCCAAGCTTTCCTTAAAGTGTCCAAGTTGGCCAATAAGGGCCAGTTTGAGTGATATACAATTCGCGATTTGCCTGAGTTCAAAACAGGTAGTGAACTTAAGCAATATTTGGTAGAAAACTATTCGGAAGAATTAAGTCAGCACTGTACTTTTTATTGCAAAGAATGAGAATGGTAAATTATTGATTATGGAACTGAGGTTGTTGTTTAAACACTACCCTCAAATCCGTTGGGTCTCATCGTTCAAAGGTTTATGCTTTTTAGGTGTCAACATTTTTGCAATCGAGTGTAATACTAATGTACAGTTCCGTTAAAAGTGTTCGTGCATAAAATGTGACTAAAGTTCTTATACACTAAGAGCATCAGCATCCTCTTCCTCGTCATCAACTCGTGTGTCATCTGTGAATGGATTTGCACAGTTTTTTCCAGAGCATTTACAAAGAGGAGTGCATGGAATTCCGTTTTTGAAACAGCCACAGCGTCCTTTGCAGTCTGACTTGCAGCCGCATTTGGTAAGCTCAATAACAGCTTGGGGTGCAGGGAGAGACAGGCACATAACGGGAACGTATGCTCCTTGGTGTTCACGCCAGCCATTCTCTTTAATGGGAGGAAGATCTGGGCAGCTGGTGGTATAGGATTTGTCACGCATGGCCATGAAGTTTGCGCGCGTGAGGTGTGGGAGTAAGGAAGTACGCGTTGGAGGCAGCATCTCATCTTCCAAGTTTCTGGATCGAAAAAGCTCCCATCGAAGTTCAGGAAGGGTGGTAGGTCCCGCTTTACAGTACACTTGGCAGACAAATTTCTCTAGGTCTTTAACTTGAGTCGGCAGCTCTCCGTTGGCTAACTGGTTTTGGATGAGAACCTCACCAAGCTTTCTGAAACGGTCGATCGCGGGATGGTCGTCATCGAGTGCCATGTAAGCTTTTACCCAGGTCTTCTTCGTGATACCAACAAACTTCCCTCCCCAGTCGGCTCCGGTGAAGTGGTGCAATCCAATCAGACCGTGACACTTGTGTATTCCAATCGCTAGGTTTTGCTGAATAACATCAATCTCTCTGTAGTTTGCGCCCTTGCCTGTTAGTCACATTTTATGTACGAACACTTTTAACGGAACTGTACATTAGTATTATGTACAGTACTTGTTTAACCCTGTACTTGTTTATTTTCTGTTTACGTTGTCATGTTCTGTTTATAGTTTTATTTTAGAAGGCGAAGTCTAATAAAATAAAAATAAAATAAAATAAAATAAAAAAATTATACATCACAGAAAGAAGACGAATAGCGTGTGCGTTGTTACTATGGGACTAACGAAGGTCAATAATATTTTGGTATGAGAAAACTGAAAGAGTACATGCGTTTAACAAAAAAAAAGGAAAATAAAGAAAGTTCTGCTCTTAACTGGACATCGCTCGTAATGGAAATCATTTGTTAGTTAAAGTTTCTCAAAAATGCACTGTTTTGCTTTAGAAAAATGAGAGTTCGAAAATCCAAGATGGCGGATCCAAGATGGCAGCCACCGAAAAAGCAGGTAGTTAATGCTGACGTCATCGCTGGTTGCCATGGTAGTCAATTTAAGTTATACGATGTACGTCATAAAGATCAAGATTCGTGTCAAGTTTCGTCGATGTATCTTGAGTTAGAGCAAAGATATTCGTAAAACCGTTTTTTGCATCCAATTAGCATAAAGTAAATCCTTAAGTAGCCAGAAACACGGGAAGACGGGGTCGGAAAATTTGAACCCCATCGGATTCTTATTATTCAGCCCAAAATTAATGCAAAACAGCGAAAAAATCAATTTCGGCACGAAAGTCCTACGGGATTACACGCCGTACCGCACTACTACTACACCCCGCTGCGTTGAGATTTGTTTGGTCACGCAACATACAAGTATCAACCGTCGACCAAACTCAAGGCTATTCCACTTGTTTTCCACTGCTTTGGGGTTGATCATTTCAAATTTCTTCGACGTCGATGACTTATAATCCAGAAAATGTTACAATACAAATATTTGGTTTAATCAAAGAAAGAGATCTTGTGAAGATATGTCTTCGTCAGGTTTTGGGCTTGCCGGTGAATTTGTGCGTGACTTGCTTGAACCTCAGAAATGACCGACGATATTTTGATAGCACTTCGAAAGTCAATTGCGGGTATTTATTGTGATAGGTAAGTTATTTTGTTGTTTAATCGTTTTTATTTGGTCGTCCATAAGACGCAGTGACAAGAAAACTGAAACTCGTTCGGACGCGAAGACCCCGTAAAGACCATAAACTGTAATTTTAAAACAACGTGATTATTTACAAACCTCTGAAAATTTCCCAAAACTCGAAGGACTCATGCGGGGCGTAAAAGTTAAAACCCATTCCTGTTTTTACACATGTTTTAGTACTATTCTTAGACAACTCACAGCTCGAATGCTGGAGCAATTCGTCACTGGGCACATGGAAAATAATTTGATCGCAACTTGGTGGTAAAATTATTTTTTTGTCAGCTTGAAAAAATGCGTGTCTTGAGTGGGATTGTTTCCGTTTTAAGAGATCGCTAAGGAAGCCGATTTGACCTCAGATGAAGTGTAAACACTTCCCAAATCAGTACATTAGAGTCAATATAACGAACCGCTCTTTCCGTTAGGACGCGAGTGATCTTTTGGTGACTAGCAATCCCGCCTTCAATTTGGGCTATTTTTAGGCCACTGGCCGTGAAAATGTATTTTTCCGTCTTTCGCACAATTAAAGCAGTTTTTTGAAAAATAAACTGCATCATGATTATCAACTTGGTAGTGCCTAACAATACACGAAATATGACGGAAAAGTAATTTTTATCGTGGCCACCATTTGCTCGAAATTTTCAGGCATTGCTTCTTAAAATGTTATTTTGAGGAATTACTGTATTTTAACATCGGTGATTGACAGTACTCTTGATACGAAATTCAAATTGTGACTCCATTTTCCAATTATATGATTCGAGGAAAGTTTGTGCTATTTATCCAGTAAAGGTAACTCCAATACGGGGTTGAAAACATCTCTTTTGGAGTTATAATCACTCCAAATATGGTAGGACCATAACCATGAGTTAAATCAAAGAGTTATTCTAAACCCTTGAAAATTACTGCACGTTAACACTAACTAAATATATTGTGAGGTAAATGAAGTCACTTACTCCATGAGTCACTGGTGTATCCTCCAAATATATACTGGCCGACCTTTATTATCGTCACGGTAGGACCCTTGTTATCGCACCCGGAGTGAAAGGTAGATGCAGCCCAACCATCAACGGACGCGTGCCAACAGCTCTTCCAGTAAGAAGATTTACTCTGGACGACAGGTTTAAGCCAGTTACTTAAAGTACCCAGGTAATTATCGTTGTTTTGCAGAATGGATGAATGTCGTAAGCCTTGAATTGAGAAATTATAAAAATGACAGTTTGACAGGCAAACATGAACGCTATACTTATTTTTAAGTAATGTAGCATACACGAGAAAGACTGGGTGATTCGATTTCCAAACACTCCGTCAAGGCGGTTGAAAAAGGAACTCGGCGCAATAGCTTTTCCAACCATTAATATTTTTTGGACGGATTCCAAGCAATAGTTCACTGAATTTTATAGATTTTATTTCGACCAAATAAAAGCTTTTATGTCTCCCTCCCGGGTGCCTTCTCTATTAGGTTTTTCACAGGGGACAGGGGTGAGTTCGTTGTGAGACAATGGCACAGGTTACTCGATTGAACCTTGGATCTTTACTAAATCAGATCACCATCGTATGATAATCACGAGACTCTCAGGACAATAACCTTTAAGCAACATCACGAGGCTTTTGGCCAAATGTTCACTCACAGTAAAAATACTTAGCCTCGCTTTCATAGTTAGGCAAAGACCCTTTATAAGAGGGCGTATCCATTAATTCGCCCTCTCAGTCTGCAAGCCTTAAACTTCAGATTTCAGGAAAATCAAGCAATCAACCCACCTGCGTCCCCGTCTTCCGCCCGTGTAATTATTGTATTTAATTTTCTAGCTTGCCTTTTTTCTGGCCCTCACCTTTGCTAGAGCTTTTAATACCTTATTGTCACCTCACCGTTTGTCAGATATCAGTTTGAGTTTTGTACTTTTCAATTAAAAGCGGCCATTAACAATGGCCAAAGTTTTATCCCAAAACGAAGTGAGTTTGTGTTATGTTTTTAAGGTTTTACTGAAGCGCTCTAGTAAACAAGCTTGGCTGTTGGCAATCAAAATTGATCTCTTTCAATGTTGCTCGCAACCGCAGAGAGGAGAAATAAATGATATTTTTTAAGGTCACATTTCATATTTCCAAACGGACAACATTTAAGCATTTGGTTGCTTATTTCTTTTTATACAAGTTTCAAAATGCATTTAAATCTTGCTTCTTCACGTAGGATAAGTAAATGAATAGCTACGAGCCTTATAAATAGATAGCCACTTGGATACGGGAAGTGAAGGAAGAGGAAAATGTTTTTGCGGGCTGGACTATTCTTTGAGTACTGCGCGAGCTATTTGCTAACAAAACTAGCTAAAATATATTTTATGTCGTATAAGTCTCAGCTTATTTAAAAAGATCCTTTGATCGGACACAATTTTAGAATACTTACCGGCATATTTATAATAGCAATCAAAGCCATTTCCGACATATCCACTGTTACACTTGCAGGAATAGGATCCACGTTTGTTTGTACAGGTGGCGAACTGATGACAGTAGGATGTCTGTCTTGTGCATTCATTAAGATCTGAAAAATAACTTCAAACGTTAAAAATGAAGTAATAGAATTTAAGCAATCTATTACCGTTACTTGTTTATTCCAAAACAGCAGTAACAGCAGTTGTGTATTAGAACTGCTCGGTTTCTCTAAAGTGGAAACATACACGACTGATGGTCTTAAACACGAAGGCCTGTTGTTAAATAGACTTCCTCTTTCTACCTTCGCCAGTACTCGAGTCATTTATTCCCTTACAAAAACACTCCATTAAATAAAAAGTAGATTTTCTTCTCGGAATACTTTTCCACAAACAATCTTGTTAGAAAACCACTGTTTCGCAGGGACTCACACAATTTCTAAGCCATTACCATAATTTGAACGTGCGCGCAACTAGACAACTGTCATCTTCGGTACCTCACTCTATTTATTCAGAATGTAAAGTATCCTGTTGTAAACGATAAAGGCACCCGTATAACTTAACACTGTTGACAAAATGTCCCGTTCTCTTTCGTCACGCTTTGAATCTCAGTACATTTTGTTTGGTCACGGGTGTCTCTTGATAATTCTTCACCAGTTTCACTTGTAATCAGCCTACCTTTCTTACAAGTATACTGATGGCAGTCACTGCACTTGACGTCATTCCATTTGTAGTTGTGCTCCACGCCAAGTGCGTGCACGCAGTCTTCTTCTCTAAAATTATTTGGTTGATTTTTAGCCCAAGCTGTAAAGTTCGCGGCTCCACGATCCGCCCAAGTGAAGCTACCCTCTGTGGAGATGTCATTCAATCCCAGCCAGGATTTTTCGCCATTATGACGATGTTGCAAAAACACATTTTCCTCATTATTGTTAACATCAACAAGGACTGAGTTTTCCTGACGGCATTTTGTCAGCGCTGTGGTCCAGTTTGTGCATGTTTCACTTGTATAATAACAAAATCCATTGAAATAACTCCAGTCAGGGTCACAGACATCTGCAAATTATTAGAAGAGATTATAAAATCCAGAACCGTAATAACCAAAGTATAAAACTGATAACAGGGGCACCCAACGGATCGTTTCGCTAAATTATCTGTTCGGGAGGCCCTTAATCCCTGCAATTTTCTAAAGGGAATTTTCACTTCGAACGTTTGTGATATGGGAAATTTAAGGCCTAGTGTTTTCGGATTGATAAAAATTTGGTTTCGGGTGCCGAAGAAAGGTCAGGTAAGATTTTCGGAAAGGAAATAAGACATAAGGTTTTCGAGAAGTGGACATAATTGCCCTAGCCCTAACCCTAACCCTAACCCTAGAATGACCGAACAGATAAAAATATTATAGCGCGGCCTAAAATGAACCTACAGAGCTTAAAGGCACTCCAAATAGCCGCCTAGAATGGCGTTGCAAAGGATTTGAGAGAAAACTGTCGTTGGGGACCCCTGTGATAATGCATAATAATCATTATTAGCCAAAAACCGGCCGTCGATAGGCCTTACCCGGGTTTTCGACGCCATTTTGACGGGCAGGCAAACAGGCTTGAAATAACAGTGTTTATATGGAAATCCAATGTCAAATAATTTTCATAAAACATCGCTTCTGAAGAATTCATGAATTGGAAACTTTTGGCTCTAGGAAAAGGATTTTAAGGAAAAAATTAAAGGGATGTAGCTGTGACAGAAAGCGTTCAGTCGTGTTTTGAACTTTCCATACATTTCCCTGTATTTTTCCCCACGAACTATTTTTAGTAGCAGTTCACGCCTGGTTCGCTATACAGACAAATGTATGGAAAGTTCAAAACACGACTGGACGCTTTTTGTCACAGCTACATCCCTCCATTAAAATCCTTTTCCTAGTGCCAAAAGTTTCCAATTCATGAATTTTTCAGAAGCAATGTTTTATGAAAATTATTCGACATCGGATTTCCATACAAACACTGTTATTTCAAGCCTGTTTGCCTACCCGTCAAAATGGCGTCGAAAACCGTGATAAGGCCTATTGTCCTTAATAAACCTAATGACATATCAATATACAGTATTCATGAATACAATTTGAACAATGACCAAACTTTCGTTTTTCATCGAAAAGCTCTAAAATGGAATTAATTAAAAACCGAGGCTCAATTCTGTTCCTCTCGTTTGCTTCTGCTGAGTGATCCGTATTTTACACATCTTACTTCTCATCGTCCTGTTCATGATAATGCAGTATTATTTTTTCTAGGTTACTATGCATTATTAAGTTGAATATACCAGGCAACAAGAAGTATTTACTGACCTGTAAGCACCGCATAACTACCTGACAGTGGATCATATCTGGTCTGGTACAATTCCTTGACACAGACTCTGAAGCCAGAGGAATTCATGTTCTGCAGAAGTAAAATTTAATTAATGCTTACTTGCTTCTTTAGTTGGCGTCAAGAGTTTTTTTCCGAACAATAAATCTATATACAAAACATTTTCAATAATTTATTTCGTAATTAACTGACTAGCCTGGCTGAAACATGAATTGCAAATTCTTTATTTATTTATTTATTTTTTTTTCACCATTTTCAAACTCACAGATTTTGTCTCTGACAAGGCTTTGTTAAAAAAGCAATATAATAATAATAATATTTTTAATATAGAAAAGCAAAAAAAAAAAACGTCAACAAGTTGAAAAATATTTTCCAATGTTTCCCTTTGATTCGTTATGCCGGACACAGTTTCTTGAAAGATTATTTTTCATTGATATAGTTAGAGTTTCGTAATACTTAAATATAAAAGTTGCTTCTATAAAACAAAGCGTTACCTCGATCCAAGCTGTGATGCCGTTGTGCACCGGAACCGAGTTTCCACTGGCCGTCGTGCTGTGATTAGCGGATATTAAAATCGTTGGCGTTGAGTTGTAAGCTCTTGTAAATGAAACAAACTGCAAATTAAAGAAATGTTAATACAACAGGTTTTATTGTTTTGTCTTTTATTTTTTACTTTAAATAAATTAATTAATTAATTTGTTTATTTATTTATACATATGCGTGTAATATCAATCGTCTTTCCATCTTATTTTCATTCTCGTCTCATCTCTTACAGTCATTTGCTTATAGAAATATATGCTCATTTTTTTTTTTTTTTCTGAATATCTTGTTTAAGTAATTCTTCTCGTTCTTTGCTCAAGGCCATTGATTATTAATTAATACAGAGTTCATGACTACATAGGAAAAGAAGATCTTATTAGACGAGGCTCCATGACACAGTTTTCTTAAAATACCATGGCACGCTATTAGTTTCCACTGCATCTCATGTGGTGTCGGTAAGCGTGAACATCACATGACAGCAGTTGATCACGGCCAGATATGAAACAGGGCTGCATGTAAGAACCTATGATGAATGTATGTACTTTGCCATAGGAAATACAAATCCACGTACTTTTAGATATCATACCGGACTCCATTCGTATATATCATACCGCGAAACTCGATTTTACAGTGTCTTGCACAGGGCGCATATTCCGCAAAAGAGTTCCATGCAAACTACAACTCCTCCATTGAGAAATTGGCCACGTACGTTTTAATTTTTAAGGCCCTTGCTTTCTGGATGCAGTGAAGTTTTTCTTACCTCACAGTATGCGTTGTTGTTTTCATCGGTTGGTGGGTTTGTGTTTGGAAAACTGATCGTTCCGTGCTCGTTAAACAGCGGTTTGTGGAGTTTGGCGAACGCGAACCAGTTCTGTCAAAGAGAAATAACAGTCTTAAATAGAACCCCTGAATACCAAAAAATAAATGTGAGAAGCCACTGCCAAATCTGCGAGACGTGTTATTGAAAGTGAATGTATTATTTAGTCAGTGACACAGGCATACTCGGAAGCCAAGTTAATTTAGAGAAGGTCTTGCTTGGAAAAGCGTTTTATCACTTAAGTATGCTTTTTTACCTTCGGCTAGACAACGTGGTACAAAAAGCCACTTTTTGAAAACCGGACAGTGCAGCCCTCCAGCCTGAATCTCGAACTCATGATCACTCCTTTCACCAAGTTCTTAGAAACTTATAAGGAAAAGCTTAATATAACACTTTTTTCAAAACGAAAGAATCTAACTTTTTTAGGTAATAATGATATATTTTTTAGAGCTTCTTATTTTGTAAAATTTTTGATAGTACGCTGTAGCATTTGTGCAACTTTCACTTCTGCCTAAAAAATTCCTCAAAACGTATTAACAACTTCTACCAATCAGGGAATTGAACATTAATGGTAGTAGCCTTGTACAAAACACCTATAGCTAAGAACATACCACGTTAATATCCTCATGTTTTCCATCAAAATTCTGCATTTCTCTAAGGCATGCCTTAAAAGAACTCTTTGTAGTATCTTCGAGCCAAATGAGAGCGGCATCATACTCATTCCCTGTCCTTAAATGTTCTGACGTTATAAGAATCACAGGCGCTTCAGCAAACTTGTCCTAGAAAATTACAAGAAAAGAGGTAGTTGAAAATAGAGAAATCAGTTAGTAAACAAGTATATTTAAATGTTTTTACAGTTTCCTGAGATTCCTGGCAGAATGAACATCCAACGTATTTATCTATATTATATATTTCGATTCCAAACTACTTAAAAATAGTTGTTTTACACAGAACAAAACTATGTCATGATTGACACTTAGATAATTGCTGATTGTATATAGAGTGCGGTTTTGGATTTTTATTAAATGTTGTTTTCTTACGTCCTACCTTGGGAAAAGTTACATCTGCACAGTTTGTCCCAGACCACCACTTTTGCAGCTGAATCTTTCCAGTCAAGCCCTCTTGTGGGGCTCCTTGGTACGCGATCCAGTCGACAGTTGCAAATGGGTTCAAGTTCTCCTTTTTTCTCCCAGTTTGCATAACGTAAACAGTGCAATTTTTGGGACTGATATTTTCACTCCACGATGTCACTGCGTCGTGGACTGTTAAGGAATCGTTAAGTTTCATATGATTAACGGTGACTTGAACGTGAACCTGTTTGTCCGGATAGAAGCGGTATGGAGGAAAAGCGACTGTTTTGCAGCTGGAATCGGTCCATTCTGGAACATGGAGGAGTTCTACTCGGCCTCGAACAATTGGAAAACCTGGTAAACAATTTAATGTGTATAACATTAATTGGTCAAACTAATAACTCACTCTTTGGTTGGTATCTGATCTGCAGCACCTTTTGCAATGTGATCTAGTTGCTACAGTGACAGTTGTGTTGATTAAAATCGCATTTTTGTTTTAACTTATAGTTCGGTATTAACCTCTCACCGGTTTGGTAGGTCCCACGTACCCAATTAACTTGTGGTCTGGCACACGAGACCCTGTTTTTTGGTTATTACGCTTCCGTTTTTGTTGTTAGCTGTCCTTTGAATATTCTGCAGATAGCCGAGTGAGTTCTTTGCAGAGTACAAGTTTCTCATTTCACTAATGGAGAATGTACAACTGTATAATATGGTCTTCTGTGGAGCTTTCATGCAAGGTATTATTATAGAGTATCTCTCTTACCTTCACAACTTCCTGGATGGTACACAAGGTTATTTTCCAGTCCTCTACAGTAACTTAACTCATGCCAGCATTTGTTGTCGTATGTTCTTCCATTCGCAGTGCACACTGGATCCTGATAGGAGGGACATTGTTCAAAACACTCACAGCGGGCGTCATGCGCACTGTACGTCTTACAAACTCCAAACCGTGGACAATGCACATTAAGGCAGGGATTGAGATCTGTGAAAAAAAAACAACAATTAAAAAATAACTAAATATTTTCTTTAATGTCATACTTGCGTGTAAAATGAGAGATTTCTTGAATATCTTGCTTATTGGCAGTGTAAGTAAAGATAAATAACTGTGGTAAAATTGCAATAAATGAATATAAATAAATTAATTAATTAAGAAGTTAATTAATACACAAAAAATATCTAAATATAATAAATGAAAAACCAACCTCCAATCACAGCATAGCTGACTGTTAAAGGG
The DNA here is from genome assembly GCF_977016875.1 of Pavona decussata. Taxonomy (NCBI): domain Eukaryota; kingdom Metazoa; phylum Cnidaria; class Anthozoa; order Scleractinia; family Agariciidae; genus Pavona; species Pavona decussata. The sequence goes on from NW_028145717.1 coordinate 1,216,915, forward strand.
TCGTGACTGCTTCCTGATCCCTGTAAGTCTTTTACGTAAATCTTCATACCCTTAAGGCCAACTTCCTGCAAAAAATGATAACACTATGATAACACTTACTCCCTTTTTCATGTTTAGGTAAAAAGCCAGATCTTTATAATTAATAACTTTAAAAATAATTTGAATTTTTTCCAACGTCCAAATCCAAATCCTCTAGAAGGAATGTTTAACGTGTCTAGCTAGTTCAGCGGTTCATCCCTATGTGGAACAAGGTACGTTCTGATTCTTATTCTTGGGTCCACTTCCAAAGAAGGATTGTTTAACCTATCTAGTTCATCCGTTCAACTCCATTTGGAACAAGTTGCGTTCTGATTTTTCCCAGGGACCCTTCAAAAAAGAGGATTGTTTAACTTTCCTAGTTCAGCAGATCAATCCCATTTGGAACAAACTGTGTACTGATTCTTTTCTCAGAGTTCCCTCCCAAAGAAGAATTGTTTAAATTGTCTAGATAATTCGTTCAACCCCAGTTGCAGCAAATTGCGTTCTTATTCTTAACCCAGGGTCCCTTTCCACAAAAAGATTGTTCCACTTGTCCAGTCAGAAGTTTAAACCTATTTTGAACAAAGTGCGTTCTGATTCTTTCCTCGGGATTCCTTCCCACAAGAGGATGTTTAACTGGTCTTGTTCAGCAGTTCAGCCCCATTTTGAAGAAACTGTGTTCTGATTGTAGTCTGACGTTCCTCTTCCAAAAGAGGATTCTTTAATATGTCTAGTTCAGCAGTTCAACCCAATTTGGAATATAATTACGTTCTGATTCTTACCCCAGGGTCCCTTCCCACTAGAGGATTCTTTTACTTGTTTAGTTTATCCGTTCAATAACATTTGCAACAAAGTGGGTTCTGATTCTTTTCTTAGGGTCCCTTCCCACATCAGGATTGTTTGACTTGTCTAGTTCATCCTTTCAATCCCATTTAGAACAAAGTGCGTTCTGATACCCTCCTTCCCACAGGAGGATTGTTTCACTTGTCTTGTTCAGTCGTTCAAACCCATTTTGGAAAAATATGCGTTCTGATTCTTTCCTCAGGGTCCCTTCCCACTAGAGGATTGTTTCACTTGAGTAGTTTAGTAGTTTAAACCCATTTTCAACAAAATGCATTCAGATTCTTTTCTTTGGGTCCCTTGCCACTGGAGGATTGTTTAACTTGTCTTATTCAGAAGGAGCTAAACCCAGTTTAAGAGAAAGTGCATTCTGTTTCTTTTCTTAGGGTCCCTTCCCACAGGAGGATTATTTCACTTGTCTAGAGCAGCCGGTCCCTTCTCACACAGCAAAATCCCGTCTCATAGAGCTAAAATACGACAGCTGATAATATCATACCTCCACCCAGGCCGTGATGATGTTGTTTTCTGGGGGAACGAAGCTTTTCGCTTGACGGTCATATTGGTGATGAACGGACACAAGGACAACTGGTGACGCATAGAACGTGGTGTTAAAAAGCACTTCCTGAAAACGATAGATCAATGAATAAACAAACAACTGATTAGATTTATAAATCAATACGGAAGTTTTAATTAATCTTATCTAATAGTGAAGTAACTCAAACAGTCATTAGGAAAGAAAGTTTTTTCAGGAACTTTTTTTAGTAACTATAGGTTTTTTTATTTTTATTTTTTTTTCTTTATTTGATTATTTATCTAATTATTTATATTTGTTTTATTAAAGTTCATTTTACTACCCAATTTTGTTTAATAATTTACTTAAAAGAGCTGTAAGTTTTCAGAGGGCTCTGCAAAGGAATATTTTGACATAATGTATTTTGTTTATTATCAATTTGTGCCTGCTGGGTAATGTATTGATATTAATAAAAGAATAGAAATACTAATCACAACTGGTAATGTCACTTTGAGTGACATATATTGATGATATTATAATAATAAGGCAAGTTCTAATTTGCTTCATATTGAAGCGAGGTGACTGACAGCTGTCACTTACCTGACAGAATCCATAGTTGTCGTTAGCTGAGGGTTTGCCTTTGTTAGGAAAAACTGCTTCTTCAGTGATCGTAAAATTGAGATGAGAGCCATTGCCGAGGAAAGCGAACCAGTCCTATAACAAAGAAAAATGTCCATTATTATAACTAGTCTTTCCACCTATTTTAGTAAGGTAAATTAAAATTAGTGTACGTTTTGATGTTACTGCAAGTACAGGATGGTAGTCAGAGAAGCGACCTACCACAATTGTGTCCTGGTGTTTTCCGTCAAAAGGCAATAATTCTCGTATACAGACTTCAAATCCCCGACTTTCTAGATTTTCTAACCAAACATAGACGGCATCATTGGGTTTAGTACTTCGAGAGTATTTAGCGGTGACAAACACAGTAGGTCTTCCACCAAAGCTCTGCAAAACAATTTTTCGCATCAGTCAAATGATGATTTAATTTATACGTGTGCTCAATGCCGATTATTTGAAAGAATATCAATTGTTTCTGAAAGGTAACTCTTTCTTGAATACAAAGGTGGACGGGAGGGAGGCAGAAATTTCAATGGGGGTGTGCCCTCGCTGACCTTCAACGCCTGACACAATCTCCGGCCAATGTATCCAGTCTTTCCATACTCGTTGTTAGGACTACGTGGAAAATAAAATCCATTCTCGTTTTCAGGGATTGGAATCTTTGTCCGTTTTCCGCATTTGTCATCAACTATTCCCGCGCTTTTTTTAAAACTTGTATGGGTGCCCTTTGTAAGCTCTTGACGACCCACAGACCCACTCCGCAACAAACAGCCATCGGTGTGTGGGAGAATTCTGAACATAATGAAACAGAGACAGCTATAGACATCTTGGGTTTTTTGTGCTGCTCCGATTATTCGTTATGACAATTATCTTCTTGCGTGTAGGAACTGAGGCAAAATTGAATACCTCAGTTAACGAACAAATATGAGTCAGGGGAACATTCTTTTACTTATTGGTATTGTCTGAACGAGTATTGTGAATTTGGCACTGAATCTGCAAGATCTCATCCGAGATAGCATTGTCGTAAGGGTGGAAGACAAAAAACTCTATGGACATTTGCAACTGGATTCCTTCCTCTGAAATAGTGAAAAAGCAACAAACGTTCCCACAGCTGAAGGAAAATTTCCACGATGATTTGGCCCTCCACATGCAGAGACTCTGTCTAGCTACAGAATCTAAATACACAAAGAGTTCCAAAGTGGGTCACAGGGCAAAAGCTTGCAGATCTCGATCAGTAAGACAGTGGGTGAGATGAACTTCTCTGAAATACAGCATGATAACGAGTTCTTCCTTGGTGAACTTACTGAACTAGCTGCTGTTCAACGAGGTGCAGGAGATTCATGACCAGCAAAGGTTACATTGAATCGGTAATCAGCCGAATTTAAAGTGGATACAATTGCAGATGTAACCGTAATTCCGCCACGCCTGCACTACAATCTGAAACGAACCCCATTGCTAAGCAAGACAACCAGAAACTGAACTGAACTTTCACAGCAGAGTGACATGTGCAAGAAACGTTTGCTCGAGAACAAGTGAATTTTGATAGAAAATTTAGAGAGACCTCTGTTAGGAAGAGACCCAGCTTTACGTCTAAAGCTGACTCGACAGCTTCAGCAGTTATGACTAAAAGACTAACGTAGCAAACAAACAATCCAAGTTGTTCAGTTGACTGGGCGTCATGAAGAAAAGCTACATTATCACACTCAAAGAGGATGCGAAACCGTTCCAAGTCACTGTTCTAAAGACAGAACTCCGACAGCTCTATCAGACAAATTAAAAGAAGAGTTGGATAGAATGTAAGAAACGGGCGTCATATCCATAGTAGACCAACTCATTGATTGGTATGAGCCCATGGTGGTAACTCCATGAAAACCCAAACAAAAAACGCTGTATTTTGATTTGATAACCGTATGACTTTCAATGTCACGCAATTAACATTGAGAACTTAAGCTCAATCCTAAAAACACTGAGAAGCTTTCAGAAACAACACTGTCATTACTGATTTCTCAATGAACTCAAAGCAGATCATCAAAGCATAAAATTCGAGTCAGAGGTCAATCCTTGATAATCGTTTAAAAAAACACTTTTTTAATTCTAAAACGCAAATAGGGTTTATTTCTGGATAAAATCTCTTATGGCTATTTTGATTGTTGACAAAAAGAATATCATTTAGCTTGGGTTAAATGCGACAATTAAATTCGTTTTAGAGGTCCATAATCTTTTCTCAATAGAGATTAACTGTTTTCGTTATTGATAATTAAATTTAGGTGATGTTGAAAACTAGTCAAGATAGAGCATTATATAAATAACATATCCTTGAACACTCCTACTAATGGTGAATGATTCTACGCTGTTGAAGTTCATTCTGACCCTTGAGTATAAACGACGCAAGGTGGTTCTAGCTTTTGAGTCTATGGATCAAACGAAGTTCTTCATAATATTGTATATGAATGGCCTAAGAGTCGTTCTACGTTTGAGTTTGTGGATAGGACGAAATACTACTACGTTACCTTTCAAATGAAAGCTACTAAGCAGAAAACATTTCCGGAATATTTCGATGCAAAAAGAAATATTCAAGTGCAAGTGTCCAGTTTTCAGGTGTAGTACAAGTGTGGAAGTATTCAAGTGTTAAGTGTACCGTGATACTGCTGTTTTGCTGAATATATCTGGTCAATTCTGAATAGGTTAGCCTGTGGATAACTTCTGGCGTACTTTATTACAGTATTCCTGGTGCTATATGCTGCAGGAAAGGTGTCTCTAAACTTTGACTCAGAAGACAAAAATTCTTAAGTACGGTCTTAGGGTAGAATTGAAAAGCATCTTCCACTTGTGCTGATTTCCTGATTATTATGTTGCACTGTTTTGCACACTTTCATTCTAATTTTCCATTCCCTAAAAAGTTTCGGGAGTATAACGGTAAAAGTTGCACTTTCCTCTGATGATGGTAGTAATTTTCTGTGCGGCAGAAGATGCTTTTTACTTTTCAGTTGCTGGGTAAATGCTTAGTACGTCTTTTTATCAGCGTTCTCCTGTAGGTCTGTTTACTATGCTGCCGGAAAATAATTTCACTTTCAATTTTTGAATAAGATGTTTACGTTTTGGGACCTAGAGAAAATTGTTGTCTTTTTTTATTATTTTTCTCGGTGCTGCTTTTCTCGATCATTGAGATCAAGTCCCAGTTTTGGAGAGTCTGCATAAGAATTTCACCATTTAAGTGATATCTGTTGCCATCAAATGACGTAGTTTCCTGAGCTGAAGGTATAAGCATTGCTTTTTAGTGCGCACTAGAATGGGACGACATTGAGTATGTGCATAAGTTAACAGAACTGCTGAGGAAGTTTCATTGATGGCATTCCCTGTGAAACATTGGTTCTGTAAGATTCGATAGCTCTTTCTTCTTGGTTGTTGGCTCATATAAAAGGGAATATGGTAAGGAAATCCGAAAGGGCAACACTTGACACCAAATGGAACACCTGTTTACTTGATCTAACTGGGCAGGGCAGGCGGACCTGTTGGTTTTAAGCGTCAAACGGGCAACGTGAAAATTGAACAGTTAATATATCGTTAGCTCTAACGTCACTTCTATTCTCTAACCTGAGAAAAGGTGACTTTATCACACTTGGTTTCTGTTGTCCATGTTCCACTGAAAGTTAAACTTCCATGTGATATTCCCGGTTTGTCTTGAAAGGCCACCCAGTTGATTGTTCCTGTGCCATTTGTGGAGCCTGTTGCACGCTGACATAGCTGAAATCCTGAGGTATTTATCTCGGTTGCCCAATAGGCTGACGGTGAATGAACAATAGAGGAATCCTCATGACTCTGTGACACAAAAACACGAACCTAAAAGTTGAAAGGTAGAAGAGTACAAGAACGTTGAGCAGGAGAGTAACGTCTTACAAATAAAGATGATTCGTTTCTTTGGATTTCACAAATTGAGGCCGGGAGCAATGCCAATTGAGGTTATACATTAATTTCTGCCCTCTTTCCACAATCAAAAGAGTCTCAAAATGATAACAACAACTATTCCGAAGTTTGCTTAGAAATATAACTATAATAATGCTTGTATGATTGGAAAACAATCACTGTTTTCCTTTGACGTCGTCAAGAAGCTCAGTTGAATAGATTTTTCCGTGTATTGCGAGAGAACTTTTTAGGGGCCCCTTGTCACCACCCGCCATCACATGGCATCGTTTATTGTTTTATTTCAGTTTTGTTTTGTTTTCTCCTAAGCCATTCACTATCCCTGCCACGCTCTATTCCGAACGGTTTGTTTTTGCCGTTTTTGTCTTTTTGTCTAAGAATAAAATGACCCTACATAAAATAACTTGTAACCTTCTAAGAGACCATGCAACTTGATTCTACTGGAGCCTTATAGTTTGGAAATACATGCAAGGAAATGTAGGCTAATGACTGGTACACAATCACAGTTCTGTATTTCACAGGATTCGTGTGCTTTTTGTATGCTTTATTCACTCACGGATTACGAAGATTATCTTTACTTAACGTAACAAGGCAAGTGAAGAATCTTAGACTGAATGTTCCATTCATTTATTTGAGGTTCAATTGATGACTGTAACCCAGCAATGGCAAATATATTTTCCTTTTTCAAACAATTCTGTCTCTCATTCGATGTAAAAACAAACTTATATTTGTCGGAATCAAGCGAAAATTTGTTTAATGTGTCCCATTAATCTGTGAAATAACATGAACTGCAGCATCAAAATAGTAGGAAAACTAGATTTCCTGCTGTATATAAAACACCAAATTCCTTTCTAGTTGTTGGACACGGTATATTTCAGTAGGGGAATTCGTTCGCATTACATATCCCTGGGGTTCGAAAAAAAGAAAATTAACTTCCCCATCGATGTGATAAACAGCAAGTTGCCCCGGAATCACCATGGAGCTCATTGTCATTCTTAGAGTTATAAACTTACCGTTCCCGATCCACTGAACGTCTGAGGAAATACCACATTTGAGCAACGTGGCAATGTACAGTGATCAGGAACATCACAGCCGCTGTTGCAGTTCCACCCCTGTGGTGTCTCAGTTGAATTTATTCTTCCTCTCTGCATGGTGACACCTAAGGATTCAAAAGATAATCCGGTTTGAAGATATTGTATTTTAGGAGAGAATAGAGGGAAGGGGGTGAGGTGCTGTTAGTGGGAGTAAAGGTGCACCATACGGAAAGATAGTTAAAAATAATAATGATAATTTAGTGGAATAAATTGTGCATCACAGAGAGCACCACGTACAGAAGTAAAACAAGCCAAAATCAATTTCTTATCATGTTACAGAACATGAAAGTAATCAGGCACCATACTGTTTTGCAATCTGACAAGCTACTCGTGTAACAATGAACCCGAAATAGAACAAAACCTTTCAGTCTGCAAGTAAGAACTTGTACCAGCCCAGCAGGAAATCCCATTAATTGTTTTTAAAAGAGTAGAGGTCGCAAATTTGCTAGAAATATATTAAGGCTACATAAACAAGTCACGAACGTTGAGATATAATTGCCTCAATGAAGGCTATTCCATTCCCAAATGATGATTGAGAATCCTTCCAAGCAGCGTTTACATATTCAATGTTTTTGACGAATGTCAAAATATTCTAGCCCATACTACACACTATTCATGAAACGTAAAACCCAAAATGGAAAACCCAAAATAGATTGAGACTTCAGATAAGACTTTCTTAGTTGGCCATAAAATCCTGCAACCGTTTAGCAAAATTACATGGTATATTCTCACCGAATTTATTTAATTTCCACTGTTGAACTTCATAGGTGACATATTTAGTGGTAAGACTATTAAATTGGAAAGGGAGTGTGTACAGTCTTTATTTTGAGAACGCTATAGGAGGAAATATCTCCTCTAGTTGGTAAATATTCGCTATTCATTTAAGGTACTCGGGAAGGAGAGAAGATTGTCTGCCAAAAGAATGCTCTTGTGCTGAAAGTTATGCTTCAAGAGGGTAAACTGAAATAAAAACCTTATAAGCAAGTTTGGTCGGCTTGTAGACAGTTTTGATTTTTATATAAATAGGTTAACTACAAACGTGTTATCGTTGCCAATTTCAATGGATGCTGACATCTGTTGTCTTGCCAAGTAACTGCAAAACATGCTTGTCTACGCAACTTCAATTTTAGTTGTATTATTTGAACCAAGAGGTAAGTTAACTTTGCAAAAGTGAACTACACGAAACAAATAACGGAATTCGGTATCAATGTTGTCGGATCTTTCAAACGGAATTTAAGATTGGAATTCTCCAAGGACAGCGCAGGTTCGGTAAAACCCGGAAATCTCTGTACATATCCTTTTATAAATGGTACGAAAAGCTATTGTTTCATGAGTACTTCTAGAAGACGACGGACATGTCTGAGAAAGAACTAAATTTCATCGCGTTTTATGTTTTTGTTTCGTCTTCGTGGCAATGCAAGAAAATTTGGGATCTTCGTGCGGTGGGAAAGGGGGGGGGGGGGGGGGGCGTGTCCTTGATGTCCATTTACTTAGTAAAATTCTAACATTTCCTCAAATTATCAACCAAAAACAGAAACTGAAGTCACAAAAGAATAATTGAAATGCATGTTTAACTTTTCCTTGCAAACGAAATCTAAATTACGTCTCGAAACGTCTCGCAACACTTCGATGTCTACGAATGAACATGAACGTTATGGTACTCTAGCTTACCTTTCACGGTAGATGCAAAATTCCCAAGGTATAAGAGAAACACCAATGCTGATATTTTCCAATGATCCATCTTGCAGCAATATTGGGAAATCTAAAGCAGTAATCCTTGACTTGGACCTATACACGAGCTGTTTTATAACCCCTGTTTGACAACCCACGTGATTTCTCATACGTTAGCAAGGGTGTATCAATTCCTCTAAAACAATGATGGCATTTTTACAAGTAAACTAATTAAGAACTAAAATCTTGGCATAGACACCTCACCTGTGACATTTTTTGGCAGCGCAAATTTTAACACCTCACATTTTGTTTGGAAGGATAAAAAATATGGCTTTATTGTCTGCATGAACAAGAAAAATTCATCATGAATAATATCGTGCAATTTTTACTGTTTTACTAATCAAAGTATTGACCATTCTAAAGCGCGAGATAACACAGCTAGAAAAGAAGTTTTCCCGCCTTAATTTGAAAGAGCGCAAAGCATTCTGGACGACAGCTGCTTATAAACATAGCACTGAAACTGAAGTTGTTTCAGCGCAATTTAACTACCACTTAATCATAACAGCTAATAGATTTGTGATAAGATAACTGAGCAGCTTAATGTAAGAATAGATTTTATATCACAATGTATCACGTGAGAATCATTTGCCGGTCTGGTGGACACTCACTTACTCCGCCTGTCCCTTGTTTTCTCTTTGTGAGTTCTTCACTTTCTCCTACCCCTCCCGTGTATTTTCAGCTCCCTCCTTCTCCTCTGTGGTTCAAGTCTCATTGCCCCTATTTTTGCTGTTGCAAAGAATTGGGCAAGGCTCCCATTTCTTTGTCACATATCCGTATCAACGTCACTTTTGATATTCTGCATCTTGTGTACGCTTTTCCTCCCTCAGTCGACTTCTCTCTCTCTCTTTTTCGTTTGGGTTACCACCCCCTGTTCTCCTCATAAAGTAAACATTCATGAATGTGACCCTTGTCGTTAGACCGTGAAGAGTATTAAATTTAGTCTCATTTCTATAGTACAATAGAAAAAGTCAACTTGCGACCCTTATTGTCTGTAAATACCATAAACAATACTTCAGGATTCTAAATGGCAAACACGTATCACGAATAAATGTTTAAGTGGAAATATTTTCATTCTCGTTGTCGTTGTTTTATTATGCGCAGTAAAACTATCTGTATGCACAGTATCAGAAAGCAACACAGGACGCATAGCGTAACCTGTGAGCCTAGCGAAACTTAAAATGGCACGTGAATAAATCAATAAAATATATATACATATATAAAAGTCATAGTCTAGATGTCTGGAAGTCTAAAACTCATACAAATAACTATTCATGGCTGGTCTATCAATCTTGGTATAATATAACATTATCATGTTACTACTTTGAAAGTTCTTGCAATGTTCAGCGTCGCCGATAAAACTGTCTTCTGCATTCCGCCTAAGACTTTAGTAGTCTTTCGCCCAACCAGTGATCGCACACTTATTATTATTATTATTATTATTATTATTATTATTATTATTATGATTATGATTATGATTATGATTATGATTATGATTATGATTATGATTATGATTATGATTATGATTATGATTATGATTATGATTATGATTATGATTATTATTATTATTATTATTATTATTATTATTATTTAAATGACTCGCCTTTTCTGAAAGTTCAATTACGATCCCACTTTAAAGAAAGTTTCACCTCAAAAACTGTTAATAAGAGTCCCTAAAACACAAATAAAGTGACAGACATTTCCTCTTAGGAACTTTAGCTTCAGCAAAACATATGTTCCTCTGCATTCTAAGGAACTGTCCCACTTTGTTTGATATCAGAAAGAGAGCGGAAGGCTAGCAGATGTCACCCGTAACTTATTTATAACTGACCGTGGATGACAGTACACTTAATTTGGTTATTTTGATAAGGATGCCGCCAAGCTTTACACGTGCTCAACTTTTGTTCTAGAGACGAACGGTATTTTACTATGGATATTGTCTGTTTATATCGCTGTCAACTAAGGGCAACAGGTTAATTGCCACACGAGCATTGTTCTGCTGAAAGTTATTCTTGTCACCGTAAAGTAAAATCAAAGCTATAGGTAACGTTTTGATCGACTGTTTTGTCAACTGTCTATTCAAGTGAATTACAAAGTAAGCCTCTCGACTTTTGCTAATTGAATATAAACTGAATTATGGCGACGCCGATCACAACAATTCTCATAAGCTGCAGCGCTGACATCACGTATAGCACTTGCAAGTCAGAACTTGTTCAAGTTACTTAAATATTTTTGTCCAGTACTTGAACTCAGAGGTCAGTAAACTTTGCCAAAATAAAAATAGCTGCACGAAACGAAACAAGAACTTTCTTTGTCAATGTTATTGTATTTCCAACGGTCGAAATAAAGCTGTCATTCTCTTAAGAACTTGTCTAGGTAGGATATATCCTCTTCGCACGGAAGGCTTTCTGAAATTAATAAAATTAAAAGAATACTTCTTCATTAACTAAACATGCTGAAAGCCACTTAGACATTTTTCAAGTTGTCAAATAGATTTCATAACTAATCGGAAAGCAGTGCTGTTGATTTATTTGTTTTAGTCTGTAGTCAAGGTTACTTTTCATGTGACATAAAAAGGCAGATGTGTTGATATTCCTTCCGCACGGTTATTGTTTAATGGCCACAAAATCGTTACGGGAATTGTTGTTGCTACACTGAACTCCGGTTAATTCAGTTGACCCTCAGCGGTTTGCTGAAAGAAACACTGTCTACTATATAACTTACCGTGCTTAAAGTTGTCTTAGACATTTTTCAAGTTACGATCAAATAGATTTCATAACTAGCCGGAAAGCAAAACTGTTGATTTACTTGTTTTAGTCTGTAGTCAAGTTTAATTTTTCATGTGACATGGAAAGGCAGATGTGTTGATATTCCTTCCGGACGGTTGTTGTTTAATGGGCGCCGCAAAATCATTGTGGAAATTGATATTGTTACACTGAACTCTGGTTAATTCAGTTGACTCTCAGCGGTTTGATAAAAGAAACACTGTTTACTGAAACAGGAAAAGCCGTCTGGAGATGGGAAAATAAAGCACCCTTACCCCAAAACACAAAACTGAAACAAATTCCGCCACGGTCTAATTACAGTCAACTCTCGGCTTGCGGACACCAGCTAAATCCCCGGCAAAAATTAAACTACCGTCTTTTCTCGATTAAACACCCCGGCAGTTTTGACACGGCGTTTTTTCGAGGCCGGCGTTTAATCGAGAAAAGACGGTACACACGTTTAACTGAAATAAATTCCCGCTATAACGGACTCTCGCTATTAAGGACACTAACTTGCGGTCCCGATGGTGTCCGCGTTAAAGGGAGTTGAATGTACCTAGGGAAGGGATGCTGGACAAGTGAAGGGGGAGGAAGTCAATTTGGACATCTCGATTTCCCATGCTCTTTTTGTTGACAACCTTGTCATCTGTTACCAGGTTCTCGCTCCAATCCCTGTTCTCCGGTTTAAGTGCCAGCACATACTTATTTGAGGCTGTTCATTATAATTTGCTTTTTAACGTACCTGGACCCAGTTTCTTTGTTCAACAGACTAAACTTAAATCCTTATTTCAAATTTCAAGGCTCCGAAGGTCTTGCACCTGTTATGACTAATTGATGTCTAAGCCGAAATGTTTCCTTTCCCTGTATCCTGGAAGTACACATTAGTGACTCACTATACGGCAAAAAATTTGCGGGGTATTGTTGGAAAGTCATTTGAAGTACAAACCTAAAAAATAGTACTTTTTTCACAAGCATTCTACCGAAATACAATTTATACAACTAAAATCTACACCACAAGACAAGTTTATTTTGCTACTTGTTAACCAATCATGTTACTATGGTAACCAGCAGGTGAGGCTGAACCTCCTGCAGGGTGTCTTCACTATTAAATTTGTACCTCTTTAATTTTTTTTAACAAAATTAAACGTATGCACAAATATATACACAAGTTTAACTGGAAAATGAGACAAAGCCATTGAATTCCCACAAAGATATCAATGTTACAGTTTTGGCAGTTGTGCAAAATTCTAACTTTTGAGATAAAAACTTTAAAAGTTGAAGTTTTCCTTCAACGAGACTGTTAATACTGAATATGTGATTAAACATGTCGAAAACCGTCCAGAGGCATAGTTCACACCCTCTTTCTCCTTCCTTTTGTCTTTGCTTTATCTTTGCTTTTGCTTAGGCCCCTCAGTACAGTCAACTTCCTTTACTGCAGACACTCTCGGGACCACGAGTTAGCGTCCTTAATAGTGAGAGACCGAAATAGCGGGAATTTATTTTAGTCAAACGTCTGTAGTTTATTTTTGCCGGGGATTTAGCTGCTGTCCGTATTATCGGGCTGTGCGTAATAGGGAGGTAACCGCAAGGCGAGAGTTGACTGTACTTTTCTTCTCTTTTTTCTGTTCTCTTGGCTCTTCCTCTGTGCCAGGTGAACAGGCGCCTGATCCTGTTGCCTGCGTCCGATTTCTTAAATTTTCCTGGGGGAATGCCTAGAGCATTAATAAGCTTCAAAACAGCAGAATTGCCAATGTTGAAGTGTGCAACGTCACCATATAGACCCATTTCAAGAATTTCTCGCCCAACATACACTTCCTTAGTGATGCGTTGCAGTACCATACCGTTTAAAGCCTTGATTTGATCGTTGGGTGCCCCTGAAATTTGCTTTGCATGTATTGTGGTCTGCTCTCCATCTCCGCTATTCCTCGCTGTTATTATGTAAATGTTCATGGAGCTCACACTGCTTACATTTCTGGCTAAGGGCCTGAACATCAAGCAACTTCCCTGGCTGTATCAATAGAGATGGCAGTTACACAGCCATTCCTTGATGAAAAGCTTCGTTTCTGCCATGTCCCAACGAAAGGAACACTCCAATTTACAGGTCTAGATCCATAAGAGTCATTTAGGCTCTCCGGTGTTCTAATTTTCTTAGCTGCTATACGCATACTTTCTTTTGTAATGGACTGCAAACAAGTGATGATCACGCTTGGAATTTTTGCATAATTTTTTGCAGCAAGAGGTGGAGGCATTTTCATCAAAGTACAAAACGTTTTGGCTCCAGTATGCCCCTTTCCAAGGGTTCTCATACTACAATGCATCAGTCAATTGAAATCCCGGCTCCCCGACCGCCGGGATACTGCAGAGATTTAACGCGGCCAAAGCCGGGATTTAATTAACAACGGGTTGGCTCTGGGGGGCGGGGAAATTAACAAAATGTCTGTTTGACCGGGGCCATTGAGCGGGGCTTTAACAGCGCGGGTCATCAGCAGCGGGGACAACAGCAATGGTTTTGTGTCGTTATGAGAGAAGACTGGGTACATCAGGACGAGCGACACCAAGACAACTCGAATCACAGAGGTAAGAAGCAACACTGTTGAACAATAAACTTGCCAGAGAAAGTTTTGTACGGCTCGGAATGGCAAAAAAAAGAACACCACGCGTGACTCAATCAATATTTCCTTTATTTCAACATAAAAATTAAAGGCGACTTTAAATATCTCCACTCAGTAAAAATTTCAACCGATCGTGTCACGTGAATATAAAGTCCCACGTTCCAAACAGTAATTACACCACACAAACAGAGGGTGGTCTGCCTGCAAGCTTCTTTAGTGTTTTTGTTTTTCTTGAACTTCGAGGGCGGTAAATTTTGCGCAATTGAAACAGTGTCGCTCGAAAGAAAGATATGCTGGATGCCTTATTTTCCAATTATTTACTCTGCTAACGTTTTCTGCATGCCAAAGTGGCAAGCCCCCCTTGCCACTCCATCGTCACCTTCCCCACTCTATCCCTTTCCTATTTACGCTAGAGCAAGGACACGACATTGCCATTTTCGGACTGATGTTTTCTGTTTCTTTCCTACTTGGAAAATATTTATCACTATCCACGAATCGGGCTGCCACTACAACAACATGAATTCGTACTGTACCCGCAGCGATTCTACACCCATTCAATAAGAACCATCCAACAGACGAGTACAACACCTTCAGTTTCAATGAGCAGGAGCAGAACCTTTAAAATTTGCTTTGCATGTGTAGTGGTCTGCTCTCCATCTCCAATATTCTTCACTGTTCTTGCCTGAATGTTCATGTAGCTCACACCGCTTACATGCCTGGCCATGGGCCTCGCTAAGAGCCATAGAGGGGGCAATTACACAGCAACGGGAAGATGAGAGACCCTGGGAACGAGGTTGATTACACAGGTGGTATCGGTACTTCAAAAAAACCGCGAAAATTGCGAGTGTTGGTCAAAAAAATTTTCATTGAATTTTAAGTCATTGATGCTTTGTTCTCATTTGTAGAGGGTTTTTTCTCCCAACGTCTTATCTAAAAGAAGGTTATGTCATTTCGTTGCCGTTGGAAAGAGGTTTGTTTGTTTGCGCGTTGTTTGGTCACTTTTCAGCTCAGGGGCCCGTTTCTCGAAAGTCCCGGTAACTTACTGGACCCGATAAGTATATCTGTAAATGTTTTTTTGTGATTATAGGCATGGTACTTGGCCAATGTTTTCACAGAATTATAAGATTTTGAAATTTAGTATTCAAATTTAGTATTTGAAATTTAGTAACTTTTACAGCCTATAAATCTTTATTATTTGACTTCTATTAAAGTGCACCTAGCCCCAAAATGTTTTTTTCTCTTAAATAAATCTTTACACCTGTTCGAAACATATTGCGCTATTTAGCGCCTTTTTATAACTAAATCTTGACTTTTTATAGGCTGTAAAAGTGTGAAAATGCATGCAAAGCAGTTTGTGACGTAAATTCAGGAATAGACCCATGCCCCTTACTAGCTCGGTCATGGGACAGATGATGGCTAGATCTCGTAACTTTTACAGCCTATAAAAAGTCAAGATTTGGTTGAAAAAAGGCGCAAAAAGGCTCAATGTGTTTCGAACAGGTGCAAAGATTTATTTAAGCGAAAAAAAATTTTGGGGTTAGGTGCACTTTAATTTAAACTCATCCTTGTCACGCCCTGTAATCTATTGGCCCTCTACGACCAATAGCGCAAAAAATTCGTAGAAAATTTGCGTTACATCCGATTGATGCCATATTTGGCAGAAAGGAAGTCTATAAAATTATCCAATCACTGGCCGGGTTTCATTGCGATCGGTTGAATAAATTTTGCGTACCGAATTTTTATTTGCATAATTAACTGTAAGCGTGATGGCGTCGTCTTTGAAGCGAGTGTATGTTGACGAAATCAGCCCAGAAGAAGACACAGATTTTGACTACGAAGGAGATAGCGGTCCAGAAGGTAAGGAAAGCGAATTAGATCGCCTTCTCACCAGTGAAGGCGAAAAATGAGAGGTAAGCGAGCACAAAACGTTTACATACGACGCCACGCAGTTCACACGCAATAGAACATATGTTCTTGAATTGCGGGAAAATATGATTTGTAGCCGCTCGCTACGCTTGAATTCTTGCTTTCTTCATCAGAAGATCTTAGTTTTACACTGAGTTAACATTTGGGAGTCAATAGCTCGGTAATTTTGGTTAGAATTTTCGTTTTGGGCGTCAGGGTAATAGGATACAATGTAGCGTGTGTGTGACGCTAAAGTCTAAAAATGCAATCCGTTGCTATGGAAACGTAGATTTTTATTCGATTAGATGGCTATCAATAAAAATTTGTAATTTATTTTGCTTTTGTTCTTTCTCCACCAGATTTGGAGGAATTGTAGCCAATACATCAAGGAACATTTTCTTTTTTAACTTTTCTTTGCAACCAGACCTCTTGGTCATATTTTATGTATTTTGTGAAAATTGTTCGCATAAATGATGCTGATTTATGATAATTATATTTTTTTTGTGAAACATTGTGAGCTTCTTTGGAGACAAACTTTTTTTCCCTGTAAAGCCTCATCATTGCTGATTAAAATGATGTATAACTTTCTACTCTCCTGTAAATAGTTCTCGAAATATTAAATAAAATAGGAATGTGGTCAAAAATGCCTGTTTTTGCAGTGACAAGGATGAGTATCAGGAAGGTGGAGAGGAAGACGGGTGAGGGGGTGAGGAGAGAAGTCCGTCGAAGTGTCAAACTACAGAGAAGGGAGGAGGTGAGGCGTGTAGTCCGTCCAAATGTCAAACTACAGAGGGAGGAGGGGGTGAGGCGAGAACTCTGTGGTAATGTCAAACTACAGGGGTGGAGTAGTTTAACGGCTCTTCGAGTGGTGATAGAAGTAAAATAACGGCAGGATAGTTCAGCTCATGACTCAGTATTAGTACATTAGTGTTGTGGATCACTTCACTGAATTTCGTATTGGACCCTCGACAAATACGCATAAGCTTAGAAACATTGTAACTCTTATATTTATTTTATACCTTCACACGTTTACAATTTCGCGTTTAACAATATATCTGAAATTTATAACTAATACCCAACACCAAATGCGGAAGATCATCAATGATCAGTTTTGATTATGATAATTATACCAGAAACATGACTTAAAGTGCCTATGAAGTAAAAAATTTTTTGTCACGGTTTGTTAGTTTATGAATTTCTCGGTCTGAATATGTGGGTTTTACTGAACAAAACCTTCTCAATCCGATCGGCCAAAACGATCGTATTACAAGGTTGTGACGTAGAAAATACTTTGGAACACACGAGTGACATGGCGGCGAAGGGAGTTTTTTCGATCTCGGCGACTTATTATGCGGCTGATAACTCCAATATGACAAACTGCGCGAAAAAAACTGGCATGCCGAGAATATGCACACATTACTTCCCGAGAGACGAAACTTTACGGCAGAAGTAAATTCGGTTTGCCCGAATTCACAGGAAAGATTCAAGCCATAACTCTGGAAAGCGAAAGACAACGATGATCAGCTGTGGATATATTACACTCAGACTCTCATATCTGTGATAAACAAACATCCTGCCATCTTACTGCAGTTAACATAACATGAGCATGCAATCACCGGTTGAGAAATCCACGGATCCTCAGTCTTGGTAGATGACATAAATTTATTTAGCGCTCCCAGAAATCTTGCTTTATTCGAGCCGATAAACCTAAACAAATGCCACAGAGCTACAATTGTACCCGGGAATTGTAGCATACGCATTGTCATGCATATCGAAAACTAATCCTAACGAACAGTAAGAAAACCGTCAGTCAGTATATTTGAGCATTTCCCCTCACGATCACGAGCGGTCACACCACATTTTGATCAAAAGGGAAGAATCTTTTATACAAGAGAGCAAAACTACAAAGGCTTTTGTCAACACAACAGACACACAGCGGGAGTCGCTTAGCCGGGTCTGTCAAGATCTTGCGTAAGCGTGTTGGTCATCGCAGAAAATTCATCATGTTTGTGAGTTAACTGATGCGCTCGATCTGAAGTTTAAAAACTATTACTTCCATCAAAAGTGAGTTTTTGACCGGCCTGTGCAATTTCCATTTATAGCATCTGTGCTCTCTCGCATTCTCAAATCGAACAAAATCGAGTTTGAAGAGACAATTTCTAGCAAACAGAACTACGTAATTCTTCGCCTTTTCATTTCGGCAAAATATATCCAAGTACTAAAAAATCATTCATCGAAACGTCGCCTTCGAATCGAGCGCGCAGAACGGTAGCGGTAAGGCCATCTTGATCTTCGTCCTCGTCTTATATTCTTGAGCTGTTCGACGCCAGTATGATCCACATCGGAACGATTGCAGCAACTTACATTTTGCCTGAATCGCTTGACTCTTTCAGATATCCGTTGGAAAAGTTTCGGTAAAGGACATTACTTCGTTATTGTCCGACATTTTTTGGGGGAGAAACTTTGAACACGAAATTTTCGCAATAAAAGTATTAGGCGATTCCGTGTATTAACAAGGCGAGATGTGTTGTAAACAAATCTCTGAGGCATTTGCTACGTCATCAAACGCTAAACTAGTTCCCAGTCCCAGGGACACTATTTTTGTCATTTTGGGCTACTTTGTACGACTAAAAAAGCACCTTATTGTTTTTTCTACCGCATTTCTTTTATAATTTCGTAACTAAGACATGGTAAACTTTAAAAAAACGCAAAAAAAATTTTTACTTCATAGGCACTTTAACTATCCCGTTGCTTTTCTGTGGCTAACAGAAAAATCAGCTAAATTTTCAACTACTTCAATTAAAACCTTATTCAAAAATTAAACTCAGTTCGAAAATTATTCTCAGCGATTACCTTATACAACAGTAAAGTCACTACATGATAACAGATTCAAAGGTCTTAAAATTGGTAAACTCAACTGTAATTAAAGTCGGAGTTGTTTCAAGTAAAATTCATTAAACTCTGACACATTGAATAATTGCTTTATATTATTTAATTAAGTTCTTTTCAGTAGAGAGAATCTGCACCCAATCAATTTTTTTTAATTTGCCGACTCTACTAGATAGCTTCTCGTAAAATTAATTAAAAATAATTTTCCGAAATCAGTTTTTATGAAACAGAATTTTGCTGATGCCATCATAGAAAACAATCAAATTAACCTAACCGAATATTGCACTGCGTTCATAAATTATATAATAGTGTGGCTAATGGTTATAAGATTAAGTTCTCTCACCTATAAACTACTGTTCAATCTTCTGGTCGACATTCAAGTGATTCATGATCACTTTAAATGCTGACTTTGTCCTTAAGAATCTACTCCATAATACCTTAAAGACTCCTTATCTCCTCACGATTTGATCCATGTATGTAAAACAAATGGTTCCTTGATAGAAGTCAATCAACGACTTCAAATCATAAAGGAGTACTGTACCCTTTTATTGAATCATGGTATTATTTCAAAGTTTTTGGGAGTGTTCACACTCAACTACTACTGATCGCCAGAGAGAGAAAGCTATTCATTGACCGTGAACAGATCATAAGTAATATTCCTGTGACTACCAGACCATTTAAACGGGATTTCTGGCGTCAGAAAGACTCCTGCAGGGAATCGCGGAGTCTGCATCCAATTTAAAAATAACAGCTAGAGTGTAAAATACATGGATATATGGCTATTTTTGCGCTTGCGTTTGAGTAACAGTAACATTTAGGCCACCCTCTGAAGGGTTCTTTAACGTAATCTATGTCATTGCACCTCAACGCCTACAAGCCAAGTTATCTTTAGAGAGGCTGCAACCTGCAACGTCGATGGAACTTTCAATAATCGCTTTTCACTTAGGGTGAAGAGAAAATCGATAGTTGGAGGTCAACTACAATAACTAAAATTGTACGATTGCATACATTGTCTTTAACTATTACTTAGGTAAAATGTTAATGGCGTTTTAGCCGACGGAATACACTTGTAAAAGGCCCTAGTTGTTTGGTTGAAGAAAAGCTATAACTCTCGGCTGGAAAAATGCTCTGGCAATTTACACTTGTAAAATTTAGTGCGAAGCTTGAGATAGATCGAATAAACAACTTGTCGTCAAAAATTAACTCCACCGTGTGTGTGAGAGAGACAGGAGCAGTGTAATAGGTTTTGCTTCAAGTTCATTGTAAGACCAAACACGTGTCTGAACAAAGTTTGAAATACTTATCCAACACAGCATTTGCCCTGCAATTCTAGAGTTTCTTTGTCGTCTCGTAATACCTGTTACGTGTTACCTTATCGCCTTACTGAGAACAGTGCTTTGAATATTTCTGTCCCCTTTTGTTTTCAAGTGCATCCCCTATCTTCAGTTACAGATTCCTTGATTATCAGCATTTTTCTTAAACCAGGTAAGGAGCTACCTAAGGACTGGGCACACTAGCGCGTGACAAAAGTCCCTTTCATAATCCGTAGGGGGATGGGAGGCTGGCAATCCACGATAGATAACTCGAGATTGACAAATTTTCACAACCTCCCCCCCCCCCCCCCCCGTCCGAAAAAAAAAAAAAACTAAAGTAACACAAGTAACGCCTATCGACTCCTCTTTTGAAATATTTTCATGCGCACCGAAGGGCAGTGTTGCAAAGGATAGGAATAGTAACTGCTATGAAATTATATATGAATAAAATGATGTTTTTGTAATGACATATCATTCTGCTACTTGAGTTCTAGGAAAAGGATTTTTGTGCCTCAGCTTTCAGCCTTTCAGCATGGAAACATAATAATTCAAATTTAGTAGTATAGGATATGATGGTATAGGCGCATTTTCCGAAATTGAGCTAAAAAATTGCGCCAAGAAATTGCGCCAAAAAATTGCGACAAAAAATAGCAAAAGTATTGCATTTTAGACTTATTTATAAGCGAAAACATGGACACCGCAAACCTGCAAATAGCAAAAGTATTGCATTTTAAAGGAAATAATTTCCCAAGGTCAAATCCAAAAAGGCTTAAAGAGAAACCGCTTATATATAATATATTGAATGAGTGAATATAATATATTTATTTTAAAAAACCACTTAGTTAATCGTTTAAATTCTTTTATGAGATGTATAAATGATGTTAAAAAAATATTTATTGAAGATGTGAAAGAGATATCAGGGGAAGATATTACTGAAAGCATGGAATCTTATAAAAAGTTTTTAAAAATTGAAGAAAAAATTGGAAACTATTTGCATCATAATGAATTGATGATTGATTATGACTATATTTTGCATTGTTTATATAATCGGAAAATGATTGAAAAAATGTTTGAACGTGTGAATTGTAAAAAAATACAATTAGTTGAATGTAAAAAAGATAAATTAATTGAAAATAGAGATAATGGAATATATAGGATATTTAAAAATTATAAAGATGAATTTTTTCCAGTTTGTATTAATTGTGTGAATGATGGAAAAACTTTTGTAACGAAATTTAAAAAATATTTTTTTCCAGAAAATACAATATCATATGATAAATTTAAAAAAATACATCCGAATAGAAAAGAATCAGAGCATTTTAAAAGAAACTATTATGTTCCAATTAGTGATGAAGAAGATAGTCGTTATGATGTTTTATCAAATTTAGGTATTTGAAATAATGTTTTATGGAAAAATCCTTAATTAATCTTAAGGATTTTTAAATGAAAAATTTATTCTTTACTGTCAATAGCTTGTCTCTTCGACGTTACTTTTTTTCTTACGCGTAAGAAACGCATTCACGCCATTATCCAAATACTGTTTCACTTTCTCGGAAATGATGTAATGCAGTGGGACTTTCCCGCTTGCGTCTAAACTTAGCCTATTGTGTTCAAGGTCATGAGACAGTTATATGATTTTCTTAACCAATCACAATTAAACAAGTAAACTTTATGAGTAAACTTTATCAGCAAAGTTTACTTTTACTAACGATTTTAACTGAGAAAGTTTGTGCGAAAAATATAAGTTTGAGTTTGAAAATGTTTAATATTTAAACGGTTTTGCATTTTGCATAACAAAGGCTTCTTTTTCATTATTACGCTTTAAACAATATCGTGTACAATTATATATTATATAGTAGAATGAATTGTGATTCAGAAATACACGAAGGTTTCAGGGATTTTGGAGAGTCTTGTCCTTTCTGTCATGAGCAGTTTGAAAATCGTAAGTCGAACGAACGCGAACAATGTTGTTGTGATAATGCTTATATAATTCTTGATAGAGGTTATTCAGTTTGTAAAAATTGCGGGCAAGTTGCTGGCTATAAAGTAGTAAACGAATATGTTAATTTCCGAGAGAATCTTTATCGCTTTCGTAAAAAGAGCGTTTACAATCGAAAATATCATCTTGAAAATATAATCGATGATTTATTGGCAGCATCGGTGATATGTGTTAATTATCAACAGAGGGCAAAAATACATCGTATTTTCGTCTAAATAAATAAAATTCTTCCCCATATTAATGGGAAAAGGAAACGTATTATCAGTATAAAATTTTTATTAGAACAAATTTTAAGCGCCATGGGATTAGAATACAGTCCGCTTGTTTGTATTAAGAGTAACCAAACATTGGCTAGTTATAAAAAATATTGGGATAGTGTATTGGATTTGATTGGTGGTGAAATAGGTCAGTGAAATAACTTATCATACATCCTTGCTTGTTTATCAACAATCGGTGTGTTGTCTAAAATATAATCATCAGCATGTTGTAGTTTTTTCAGGAGATCATCGTCAAATTCGCCACTTCTAAGGATTTCTTCTATAGATATTAACAAGTGCTCGTATCTTTGAAAGGCGTAATGACATTGGTATGTTTTAATGTCAAGATTTTTATGCTTCAAATATATTTAAATAAAAAGTGAAACAGCAGTAGCCGCAACAAGAGATATGCCTGAAGTGGGTAAACTACTGGATATACCACCAGCAGCAATAATTGCAGAACTGATGTTACCGATTAATTTCCATTTTCTATAGGATTTATAAGCTTTTTTGTAAATCCACATTTTTTTGTGATATGTTTTGTAATAAGATTTCAATTCATCAACTTGGTCAGATGATAATGTGTTGCTGACATGGTTGAACTCTGTTACATCAATCATAGTCTTTTATAATTATTGTCCATACAAAATTTTATGATTTTTTAAGAGCTTCATTAATCGTGCTGATTATTAACGGTTTTACTTTAGTACGCATCATATTATCCAATAGTCCTTTGATGTCAGAATCCAATTGCACCAAAGATTGTCTTATACTATTGTCAATCAGTGGTTTGATAGTATCCTCTGTGTGGCTCTGGAGTTGACTCAGAGATATTGCATGATTTGGTTGGGTTCCATCTTTGATAATCAGATGACGGTCTTCTGTGTCAAGGTGACCATCATCATTGACGTGAATTGGTTCTTTCCATATGATATCTTGCTGCATTTCATGTCTGACTGTATATTCAAACTTATTTCCGTTTTCATCTTCTACGTATGGCATTGTATATGATATGATTATATTAATATTGCTTTGTGATAAATAGTAAAATAAATGTTTCTTAATTTTGCACATTGCAGTGAAACAATAGTATCGAATAATCTATTTACAGTTATCCATACTGTGTTAGCATCTTGAAAATCAAAGTTATAATTTATTTTTTGATTATTTAGAAGTGTTATAATAATTGTGTCTGTGACTCTTTCATAAGTTCTTCTCATAAGTCTTATATCTGTGATCCATATTTTTTTATCGAATCTGAGATAAGCGCCTTTTGTGACGAAATAACCATTATGTATAACATCTCCGAAAATCCGAACTGGTCCATTTTTTTTCTGTAGAAATTGTAAATTTAGAGCTTCTTTATCTTCTGTAGGATCAGCTAAATTTACGATCCTATTATTATTCATATTAATATCAGCGTACATCTCATGTTTCAACCCATCATAAACCCTTGGATCAACACTGTCACTCCATCCTTTGATTCCATAAATAACCAAGTATCCTTCTGGGTTCTGGACTACAGCTCTGCCATGGATGACTAATGTTATACGATCAGGTGTGGTTTTACTGTTGTTATTAATCTGAACGAGAAGTTTGCCATACGTGTCGAATGCTCGATAGACTTGTTTGTGAATATAGACAGTTGTTCCCTGAGTTGACAATGATACATTGGTGGATTCAGGCCAATAGTATTCGAATATCATTGTGAACGTACCAATGGGTAATGGATAAATGTTGAATGAGATACCACTTCGATAATCATTAGATCCATCAGTGTCCTTAATCATTGTGATTGAATACGCCTTTTTATTTTGATGAGCAGATTCTCTAAAGTTTTCTTCAAACCCATCTACCCTTATATTATACTCCGAAGCTGATTCATCTGTGTCATACAGGTATTTGAATTCGTTTGTTTTGTGACTGCTAATCAAATGTGATTCAGCAAGTTTATCTTCAAAATACTTTTTATTTACACCGTCTTTATCATTGGTTGGCTCTTTAACATTTATCAACTTATGATCATCCAAATTTAAATCAGCAGTCATTGAATTGCTCCCATCTCTTCTCAGAGTGGTGTTCAAATTGGTATTAACTAAAGTTGAAACAGTATTGATAACATAGGTATCTCGATTGTCAACATAGTTTTTATCAGCTTTGAGATTCAGCTCAGCCACCCGAGCAGCAGCTGATGGCTCGCTCGATAATTCCAGAAATTTAACTGTATGACCACGCATGTCTAGATCACCATCCAATGCATCAGGATTTATACGGTTAAGAAAGTTTTGATCAACGTAGTGTTTAGTAACAGCATCATTATCATCAGTTGGGTGTTTCATATCTTTTATCCGATGTTGATCCATATCAAGATCACTATTTGAAACTTTTTGTTGGTATTTAGTATCACAAAAACCCAAATTGACAACATCATAGGTATTTTGTATATTAGCACCAAGATTGGTGATTTGTTTATTATTCATATTCAAGTCACCAGTCATTGGTGATGATCCATCCTTTTCCAAATAACCTGATAAATCAGGTGATGGTATTTTTTTAAAAGAATCATCAACGTACTTTTTATTCGCTGCTTGATCGTCATTATCAGGTTTTAAAACATTAATATCAAAAAATGTTTTCCGTCCGGTGATATGTTGTTCTGTTGATGTGACCATTATTTCGCTTTTAGCTCGCCCACCATGACCATCAAAGTTTTGCAAATCTGGTATATAAAGATGAATGTTTTCATAAGACTGATGCTCAGTCATTAATCGAACATCATTAGAGCTACCAGCACCGTCTGGTGTGTCTTGTAGATAGATACTATTGGTATGAACACTTCCACTGTTGCTGTAAATTACTGCTTTATTAGCTCGCACATCACCAGGAGCATTATCCAACAATTGTATTTGGCTCTTTGTGACAACATCATTGGGATCAGCTCCTTGTTTAACATTAACAAGTTTTTTGTTTTGTAAGTCATAATCACCATTATCTGTTAGTATAAAACCAACGCCTGGAGGTCCTTGAGGACCTTGTTGTCCTATTGATCCAGAACCTGATGTAGAAGTTGTTTCATCATTGAAAATTCCCTTTATACTAATTGTTTAGACTGTTCCGTAAAAGTTTCTTTTTACAACTTTCATAGGTTTGTCCACATAGAGAAAAGAATATGGTTCTTTAGTTGATTTTATATATTTATCCTTATCAACACCTAACTCACGAGATATAAGGTTTCTTTCATTGCTGCTTGGAAAGTCATATACGCAAAAATGTGAGCAGTTCAAACGAATGTCCTTTGGAGTTTTGTAAAATGATTGACTAAGGTAAATAACAGAACAGTTTTTATGCCTACCACCAATAAAATATTCAATTAATGGTTTTTGGTTTTTATCACAAATAAAATCATCAAATATAACAATCTTTTGTGATTCATCATCCATTAAACTCTCAACTGGAACTATCTGATCATTGCCATAAACTATCACATCATAACCAACACTATTTGATATATCAGTCAGTTTTTGAATCATATCTTTATACTTTTGTTGTTCAAGATTTTTTGCATAAAGATGTATTTGATCATAGTATAATAATGGTTGCATAAGCATGTGATAAAGAAGGTTAGTTTTACCCGAACCAGAATTACCGCATATAAGCATTCTAAATGTATCATTAGGCATAAATCCATACAGACGTTTGAAATTATTGTTTTCATTTTCATTGTCATAGTTTGGTATATCCATTATACTATTTTATTAGACAATATTAATATGGATTTGTATATGATTTCTGAAAGATAAGTTGAGATAAGTTGAGATAAGTTTATGTAAGCAAATAGTATAATGGATATCCAACGATTGAGACAAATATCTGAAGCCAAGATTAAGGCTGGAATTTTAACTAAAGAGGTAAGAGACACGTTGAAGGAATACAAGCATAATAAACAAGATTTACAACAGGGTTTATCAGAAACGTTCAAACCAATAATTAAAGCTCAGGAAGAGACAAAACAAACAATTGATGCCAAACAAGACAAATTGATCAAGCAGCTGCAGGAAAACCAAAAAGCTATAACATCAGGACTGGAGAACATTGAGATGTCGGCAATTCAACCACCACAACCAAAACAACCACAACAAGCAACAAAAATGCAAATCGGTTACAAACCAGAAATGATGACGTCTGGTTTCAAATCGAATTTAGACGAAGGATTTACTTCTGATGAGATTAAAATTTTAAAGAAATATGATCTAGTTCCACCTAGTTCATTGTTGGAAAAAATGAAAAAGGGTGATGAAGATTTCGAAACTTATTATGAATTAATCGGTGAAGACTTGAAGGATCTAGGTCGACAAAAAGGTCGTTTATCAAGAACAAAAAAATTGAAACAAAAAAATCAAGATGAAATCGATATGTTAACCAAAGATATCAAAACGTTACAAAAATACAGAGATCGAATTATAATTTTACCAGAAGGTCTCAAAACCCTCAGTGGTGAAGGCTTGCATACACAACCAAAGCGGAATGCGTATAAGATAAATCAATATGGTCAGTATGGTGGTCTCATGATTGATATCCCCAAATTGATGGGACAATTACGTCTTATTGCATCAAAAGATGGACAAAAAGTGCTTGATAAGAAGGTTGATTTTGACACTATTGATCTCCTCACAAAGAGATTCAATTCAAAAAAGAAATACAGTGATATAGCCAAAATGGTTTTCAATGAATTAAACCAACTGAGTGAAATTCCAATCCATAAAACCAGTAATAAGTTCAAAAAATAGGGTCAGGAGTTGTCTATTTCAATAATATAAATGACCTACTTGACAGAATGGAACTTCTCGGCGGATCCATTTTAGCTGGGAATAACTCCGTTAAAAATGAATTTTCACAGATTACCCATAAATTGAATCAACTAGGGACGATTTCCAATAAACAACTCATTGAGCTGTTGAAGAGTTATGTATTCTAATGATATATATGCAAGAACGAGAAATAAAGATATCATCCGTTAATCGTCAAAAAATAGGTAGGAGTAAGCCTGAAGACTTTTCAATCAAGTTTAATCCACCAATTTATCTTGACAGCAATATGAAACATGAACTAGCAGTTAATCGTGTGTCAATGACTTATTCATGGCATAATATCAATAATAAAAACAACAATAATAAAATCAAATACTCCAAAGATAGTGGAGCCAATTGGGAAACAATCACATTTGTTGATGGTATGTACAGTTATGATGATCTCAATAATTATATTACACAAGCCATTAAACAAAATGATGATCAACCAGCTAATGGTGTAGCTGTCAAACTGTATTTTGTTTTATCAAGTTATCGTGTCGTTTGCGAACTTGGAAATAAATGGAGATTAGATATATCCAATTCAAAATTCGGTGATCTGATCGGTTTTGAGCCCAAAATAGTAACACAGACTGAATATAGCAGCAAACTTCCAAATATAACCAATAGTATTGATGTCATAAACATAAATTGTGATCTTATAACTGACAGTATTAGCGATGGAGTATTAACAAATACATTAATAATGATTCCAACAGATAATTTAAGAAGATCATTTCCATTTACTTTTGAGCCAAAAAGAGCTTTATTCAGTCCAGTATCAAAGAATATTATATCCGAAATCAGAATAACGGTAACGGATGCATTAAACACACCCATTGATTTAAATAATATAGATTGGTTTATGAGTTTAATTCTACGTTCAAGTTTTGTGTAATGAAATTGTATAATGAGACAAAGTGAATTCAAAAGAAGATTTGACCCAGAAATGGGTCGTTATGTTAGAAAGAATATTTACGATGAATCAATTGTTGGTGGGAATATATTTACATCAATTGCATCAAAATTATTCGGAAAAACAACCAAAGAAATAGCTAAAAAAGGAGTTAAAACAGCAGCTACAAAAGCTGTTACAAAAACTGGAGAGCATATTGGAAATAAAGCCGGAGATAAGATAGTTCAGTTATTGAGTAAAAAATAACCCTCAATTTTGTCACCTACTAGCATGTCCACTCAGCCAAAGGTAACAACTTTAAGCGCTAAGCCTAAAGTTCTTATGCCAAGCGTAACAAAACAACTTTCTGATATGGAAATAGCAGATCGAGTGAATCAGATAATATCTGGTGGGAAAATCAGAAGGAGGAAAATTGTGTAATATAATAGTATAATGAAATCATTCAGGAATCCAAAATATTTTGAACGTTATGAAGATGTCTTTTTCGATCTTGAAACACCACTGAATACTGGTGATCCAGGAAACGACAATTCTCAGAAGAAAACCGGATACAGGTTTGTGGTTGACAACACAGGTGAGGTAACACCTTTCGACTGGTATAATGCCAGAATCTCAATGACCTTCAAAGTACAAACAATGGCTAACGCTAATATTGCGGCTGATGATCACAATGGGATCGTTAATGGATCTCATTCATTCATCAACAACTTCGATGTTAAACTAAATGGTCGGAAAGTTTATGACTGTAACGATGCAAATCAAGCAGTTAATATCAAAAATTTGTTAGAATATAGTCCAGTTTATGCTCAATCAACAGCAACAAATGAATTATTTTATTTGGATACAAAACGACACGCTGAAGAAAGACCTGCTCAGGCAAATTACAATAAAGGGTTTGCTGAAAGAAAAGCACTTTTGGGTTTATCATCAGATGTTACAACAGAAATTACTCTTAACCGTTATTCATTTTTTGAGGCACTACGAGATGAACTTCTTCCTTCAACAAGAATGGAAATAAATCTACAAATTGAATCAGATAATAATCTTATTTGGCAAGCTGGGGCTGCGTGCCGTGTTATGATAATGAGGATGCAACTAGTTGTGCCAAGAATAACTTTCAATTCAGAAGGACAATCATTATACATTGATCAGTTTATGAAACCACAT
This sequence comes from Pavona decussata, assembly GCF_977016875.1. NCBI lineage: Eukaryota > Metazoa > Cnidaria > Anthozoa > Scleractinia > Agariciidae > Pavona > Pavona decussata. The sequence continues at coordinate 1,246,315 of NW_028145717.1, forward strand.
AAATGGACATATCTACGTGAAAACATCGAACGATCAAACAGTACTAGACTGCGATCTGGTATATTTACAATATCAACTGGCATCGAACGACCAAGACATGTGTTTGTGTTCATCATCAATGATGCCAATATTGGTGCACAAACGACTAATCCTTTCTTGTACAACACATTCAATGTTGCTAATGATCGAGCACTATCATCTGCTCATCTGGTTGTTGCAAATGGTAATGAATATCCTGATGTGCACTACAACCCATCAGCTGATATGACACGTGTTTACCGAGATATACTGAAGTATGTTTATGCAAACAATGAATATGGACAAGGTACACTTTTGAATTCTTCTAATTTCAAATCATTATTCGGGTTTTTATACTTTGATCTAACAAAACAAAAGACGGATATTAGAGATGGAACAACGAAACTGGTATTTCATTATGAACTATCAGGTGCCACAAATGCAAACTATTCAATTTATGCCCTTACTTTATACGAACAAGATGCTGAACTTGTGCAGAAAGACGGCAAGCTTTTATTCAGATAAATATAATTTTATCTACACATATCATATACAAGATATGACAAGGTATCATTCACATGGTGTAAAATTGTCTCAAGGACAAAAACAAAAATTAGCAAAAGCATTAAGAAATAATTCAGCAATAACAATCAGATTATCACATGATGAACTAAATGGACCTGACCAACTTATGTTAACAAAGTCCCAAATAAATAGATTGCGAAAATCAATGGCAAATGGTACTGGTTCTGATATCAAAATATCAAAAACACAGATACGAAAAGCAGTCAAAATGGGAGGGAGCCTATGGTCATCATTATTCAGTCTTGGTGCTAGAGCACTTCCAGCTGTAACAAGTCTTGCTTCAAAAGCTGCTGGTCCACTGGCTACAGGAGCATTATCTGGTCTTGCCAGTCTTGGTGTTGATAAGATATTTGGAAAAGGAAAACAGGTTGGTGGGTTCTTAATTCCACAAAACAAAGTTGATCAATTGATAAAGTATAAAGATTGGTTGACAAATGAACAAAAGAAACAAATCGTTAATGCAATTCATACTGGTGGACAGATTGTTATCAAACCGACAAAGAGTCAATCAGGTGGTTTCTTGGGTACATTATTAGCTTCAATTGGCGTTCCTTTATTGTTGAATGCATTGACAGGAAAAGGTTTACAAGTGGATAGAGAGAGATTGAGACGGTCTGTACCAGTTTATGTTCCAAAAAATACCAATGGTGGTTTGGTTCTTGCGGCTGATTATAGACCACCTCCATTTTATGGTACTTGGAAACAACCCATAGGCATGGGAGTAAAAAAAAAAACCTCCAAAAAAGGAAAAGGGTTACTACTGGGAAAAAACAGTCCTTTCAAAAACATTCCACTAATCGGGGATATCTTGTAGAATTTATTAATACTCCGCTTAGCAATTTTGATCTTAATAATTGGGTTAAACAGCTTGGTATCAAATATTTCAGAGGAGTTTTCAGCAAAGATAAATTACCCATGTCCATCAGAAACAATGAAGTGGGGATCATAAATCTTGATGATTATATCGGATCAGGCACACATTGGGTTGCATATCGAAATGGAAACAAATATGCTGAATATTTTGACAGCTTCGGATTACCTATGCCAAAAGAAGTGGAAAAATATCTTGCAACAAGTGGTAAACCTTTGATATATTCATCAGATGAAATTCAAGATCGAGATTCTGTATTATGTGGATATTGGTGTCTCTATTATCTGCTTGAAAGACAAAAAGGAAAATCGATTCTAGAAACAATTCATAATTCCAATTTACATTTGAATACTACTGATAGTGATAATCATGAATTCATAATAAATTATTTCAAAAATATTGTGTAATATATATGTATAAATGGTAAAATCGTATTGTGTTAAACAGAAAAAACAAACTGAATGTGTTGAACCTTCTGGTTATTTCCAAACAAAAAATAATAGATTAATGTTTTTTTGTACTTGTGCAGAATGCGGGATAAAAAAAACCAAATTCGTTAAACAAAATCAGGGAAACGGAGCAGCCCGCCCAAAGGGGCGGGCATAATGGATACTTTAGCATCAACTGGTACTGATATGTTAATTCAACATGGTATCCCATGGTTGGGTAAAAAGGCTGTAGAAATGGGTAGATATTACGGATCTGAAGCATTGAGAAATCCCAAGCTACAAAAGAAGGCTCTTGATTATGCTTTAGAAAAAGCTACTCCTTTTATAAATAAGACAGGTTCTGAAATGCTTGATCAATTATCTACCAAAGTACGTCCTAATAAAAAATATGTTACTGACAGAAAGGATCTCGATGGGAGTGGTTTCGATCTTCAAAAACAACTAACCAAACTTGGAGAATTACATATGAGAACTCCTAAGGGGAAAAAATACAATTATTGTGGACCTGGCACAAAATTAGAAGAAAGATTAGCATCAAATGATCCCAATTATCGAGAACCAATAAATAAACTAGATGCTATTTGCCAACAACATGATATAGATTATAGTAATGCTAGATCATTATCCGATAAACACGCAGCTGATGATATTATGCTACAAAGAATATCTGAAATACCTTATCGTGAAAGACCTTGGGGTACAAGCTTAGCTCAAGCTGCAATAGCCACAAAGAAAAAGCTTGGACTTGGAGCTTCAAAAAACGCCAAAAGCCGTCGAGTAAAAACTGGCAAGAAACATTAGCTGATGAACTGCATAAACCCATAAAGCGTAACTTTACTCGACGGCGTGTTATTGTTAATCATGTTGATGAAATATGGGCTGCTGATCTTGTTGAAATGCAACAGTTGAGTAAATGGAACAAAGGTTATAAGTATCTTCTCATAGTTATAGATATCTTCAGTAAATACGGCTGGATTGTTCCGTTAAAAGATAAGAAAGGTGAAACTGTAACCAAAGCATTCCAACAGATTTTCAAAGAAGGGGATAAACCAGAGTATCTATGGACTGACAAAGGCTCAGAGTTCTACAACAAACATATGAAAGACTTACTCCATAAACACAACATAAAACTCTATTCAACAGAAAATGAAGAAAAATCATCAGTGGTGGAAAGATGGAATAGAACAATCAAAACCAGGATGTGGAAGCAGTTCACTGCCCAAGGCAATACAATGTATTTGGATATATTACCCATGTTGTTGAAACAGTATAATATGTCTAAACACAGTTCAATCAAAATGACACCAACAGAAGCCAGAAAAAAGAAAAATAAAGGAACTGTTTACTTCAACCTATATGGTGATATGAAGCAACCAAAATTACCTAAGTTTAAAGTAGGTGACAAGGTCAGGATATCAAAGTATAAAAGAAAGCTATTTGATAAAGGTTATACACCAAATTGGACTGAAGAAGTGTTCATTATCGACAAAATCCAATACACCAATCCGATCACTTACAAACTGAAAGATCTCAATAATGAAGAGATACAAGGCAGCTTTTATGAAGCTGAATTGTTAAAAGCAAAACAAGAGGTCTTTAGAATTGACAAAGTCATCCGGAAAGATCACAAGAAAAAACAAGCTTTAGTGAAATGGAAAGGATATAGTGATGATTTTAATTCTTGGATACCGTTGAAGAATTTAATGGTTTAAACAGAAATTAATATATCATATATCATATATGGATAATATAGATTGGAAAAAAAAACTTTTCAATGAACTGGCATATTCACATGATGACGCATACTACTGGGAGTGTATCATTGAAGATATTGATGAATTAAATGCTCTTGCTGACATGCCATCAAATAAAAAACCATTTTATGATCCTTATTGGAAAAATAAATTATTATACATGATTAAATATAGTAGAGATCTCGACTATAAGAAAATTTATGATAAAGTAACTGAAACAAAAAGTTCAATTTACGATACTGAAATTAATGATTATTTTGATTCTAATATGTTCTCTAAAAAATACATTTTTTTTAATGAGTATTCTGATTCTTCCATTGATTCTTCTGATGTTTCATCATCAGAAAAAACTGATGAAGATGAGGGATAAAATTAATTATCACCATCTTTTGAAATTTAATAACTGTAATAAAATGTGTCTTCGAATAAACTTTAAAAAATAGCTAATTTCTTTCTCCACATTTTTTTCTATGATAATTTTTATATTGATTTTTCATTGTTTGACCACATTCACAGGTATATGTTCTTTTAGCCCATTTTTCTTCATCACTTAATAATCTCATTCTTTTTTCTCCTGTTCTTGATGATTTGATATAATCATCCGGCATATCTTCTTTTTTCACATATTCAAATTTGTAAGAAATACCATTCTTTTTGGAAATTCCAGTTTTGCAGTGGTTAATACCTTCGCAAACCATTTTTACTATCCCTGCATTAATACCAAGATATTGTTGAATAGCATACATACTATTAAAGTATGTCACCTCATTATTACTACAATTGATGGCTTTCACAAATTTTTTATTGGTATGATTATTTGCCACAAACGAATAATCACGTTTTTTATCAGAAATTTTTATCATATTTTATAATAGTGACAATTCTTTAAACCGTATAAAAAATGAAATCTACATTATTATTATATGAGAGACCTTTACATCGAATTATTATACAAATGTTATAAATATAATCGCCAATCTAATTCAGAAATATTTGATAATATGTTGATATATTATAATTATAAAAATGATGGAACTATTATCGGATATATCACTGAACATCATTTAAAATATTTGAAAGAAAAATTTATAAGTGGAGAAAATGGCTTTTTCTCAACATTGATTAAAATATGTGAATGTTTACAACCTTTGAAAAATCGAAAAATTGAATTATTAATTGAACACGTTATTGATTCTTTGAAAAAACAAAATTAATCCAGCATATTATATGCTAAAACAAAAAGCTATCAAATTGGGTGCTATCGATTTGAAACCTTCCAATAGATTGCATAAAAAATACTTTGTTCTATTACCATCGGGACAAAAAATACATTTTGGTGATAATCGTTATGATGATTTCACAATTCACAAAGATCCAATTAGAAGATCGAGATACCGAGCTAGGGCTTCTAAAATTAAATATAAATATGGACGATTAACATATAAATTAATCACTAGTCCTAATTATTGGAGTTATCATTTACTCTGGTGAGTTTCTAATTTCATTTTCTAATTCTAATTCAGATTCTAAATCTGAATCAGAATCTGAATCTGAATTTGATTCTGGAAATGAATCGTATTCATTTATATCTATTGGTAGTGGCTTTTCATAATAATAACTTATCGCATAATCAGAATGTTCATCATCTACTTTTATTATTTTATAATATTTTTCAAATTTAATTTCCTCATTTGTTTTTTTATTTCTGTATAAAAAATTTTCCAATTTAAAATGATTTGTTTCAAAAATAAATTTTACCATATTATCACTTTTACATGCATTTATATCAAACTTTGATAATCTAACGTTCTTACCACTTGGAACTCTTGTTAAATACATGATAGATTTTTCCAAAATGGATTTATTTTTAATACATTTTACATGCATTGTTTTATATTTATCTTCATCAGGATAATAAAACACTACTATATCCCTCAACGCATTTCTGAAATTACCAACAAACTTTGAAAAAGATACAATTGAAAAATCTTCATTATCATATTCAAAATATTTTCTTTTTGAATAAATCAGTTTTTTACATATTACACATGTTGTTAATTCATCAATAATTATATTCAATTTTATATTACTTGGAATAACATTTTTAAGCATTCTTAATAGAAAAAATTCCTCGGGCTTATATTGAAAACTTTTTACTTTCATTATATATATTATATATTATATCATATTTTTTTAAAACATAAATTATTCCCATAAGCATAACTATTTATCCCATCATCTAGTATATACCTTTTGTCATCAAAACATGATAATGAAACTTTGTTTAGTGAAAAACTCTTGATGATATGCAAATCACTTCTAATCGTTTTCATGTTATGATACATTTGCTCGTTGTTGAATAATATATTTTTGTAATCCTCATGTTTGATGACTTTTTTAATCACATTTTTCGCAATACCTTTTGCAGTTTTATTGTTGGTGCCATCATCTTTGGTGTATGAATACATTTTACTACGTAAACCAATGAATTCCGTTATTGGTTTTCCAGCCGCTTCATCTTTAAACTTACCTATTACCTTTTTATTACTAGCATCATAAAATGGACTATCTTCTGGATAATCACTGTTATCAAATTTATCTTTGTCGTTCCAAAAATCTTTGTAGGAATCTTCTGTTTGAATTTCATACGTTAGAGAATCAGTGTCTGTAAATAATAATTTTGCTCTGTTTCCGTATTTGGATTTGATGTAGTTATAATGAAAATCATATATTAGTGTTTTACTTATATCTAGAATACACATCCCAACATATGCTGGTCTATTTAGGGTTAATGTCTCTTTTATCTTATGAACTGCTACTAGATTCTCGTTGAAAATTTTACTTGAAACATAGGTTGGTTTTGATGTTAATTGAACAAGTTTCTTTTCATCAGTGACTAACCTTACATCAACTCTTTTTCTGAGGTTTTCCATTGTTTTTCCAAATACACTATTATTCATAAGTTTAAAGAAATCTTTTTCAAAACTATTTTTGGCATTAGTTCTTTTAAGAGTGTTGAAATCTATGTATTGTTTTAGCCATGGAGATTGATCAAATTCAAGTACTCTATGAACCTTGGTTATTTTCAAACCTAGATCAAGATATAAATGCAAATTTCTGTAATGTAATACATAGTTCCGTTTTTCAGACAAAGTTGGAATTAATTTATGAACCTGACCAATGGAAATATTATACTTTTCTTTTATCGTACTACAATAATTCGACAACATATTCTCTTTTACACAAACTTGTTCTGGTGCTAATGGAAAATCATTATGAAGATCATGTAGTGAGGTAGGATAATCCAAATCAACTTCCAATATTAATCCCTTTTTTGATGAGGAATCATACTTAGCTAAGTCAAGTTCATCGATTTTATTTTGAGACATCCATTTAAAACCACCTGTTGGAAGATATTGTGACATAGGCCAGCCATATAAATTATTTGCATCAAGATACATGATATAAGAAGATGGTTCTTTTTCATCATACTCTTTCATGTAGGGATTATTTGCTTTTCCATATCGATTAGCAATGTAACTGGTACCACCTCTTAGACCTTTTTCAATAAATTGGAACATATCAATATCAGTCATAAGTTCTAATTTGATACCAGTCATTTTTAACATAGCATCCCAACTCAAACCCGGACTTGTGAAATAATGACATGGATCTAACTTATAATATTCCAAACACGTTTTCCTGAAATTTTCAAAAACATCTGCTAATAAAAGTATGTCACTGTTTAAGTAAAGATCATGATATACTCCCATATTTTCTATTTTAAAGGTTTTCCAAACTTTTTTTGCATGGTCATATTGCTCATCAGATATATGCTCATCATTCAATTGACTATAAAACTCTTCTTTTGATGGTAATTCAGTCATTTTAAACTTATCAAAACTATCCATGTAATCATATGGGTATACACCTTTCTTAGTCATTAGATTGAAATATTTATCCTTTTTGAAAAATTCTCTCGTGTATTTTAAAGCATCTTTTGGAAGATTATTAACAAGATTAGCAAGTGATTGACTCATAAACTGAAAACTATCAATAAATACCAAACTATTTCCCAACATAACAGCCATATATTTTTCCATGTTATTTGGAATTGCATTGACATTCATTTGACACTCCTCACCTTTTCCATTCACATATGTATGTTTTTTAACAATTTCACCAATCTGCTGCATTATGAAATGACTATCGTATCCTCTCAAATTATGAAAAACCACAGGTATCTTGCCAGTTAATTTAAACGACAAATTGCAATCTTGATGTGCTGAACCTCTAAACAATCCTGTAATATGACAATGGTCTCTGACTCTTATATCTTTTTCATTATACGATTTACCACAAATATGACACTTATCAGCTTTTTGAAATTCTTCTTCATCAACATTAGTCATTTTCAATGGTTTGTTGAATTTGTATTTAACAATGTTTTTGCAGTAACGTACTTCTTCTAACATTTGTTCTAAAAATTTGTAAACAGCATTTTCACCTCTATAATATTGAACATCCTTGGTATACTTATCATCGTAACAACAAACAACTTTATACCCATATCCACAATCTGTATGCTTTTGATAGGCATCTGTAAAAGATTTATCATTATTCCGTTGGCAACCATGTATCTTCTCTGTTAAAGCTTCAAAGTCAGCATATATTACGAATGGAGCAGGTAATTGCTTGTGGTAATGGTTATATTGTAAAATGTTGTTATCTTTACTTGGCATTTTAATAGCCTGTTCTCCATTTATTGCAATACAGTTTTTTCTATGAACATCAAGCACATCTTCCGTGCTAAAACATTGCAAACAATGCATGCAAAAATGTTTCTTATTTTCATGCTTGGTTTTGTTAAACATAAATCTATTAAAATCTTTGATGTACACAAAGTGTTTATTATCATTTTCAGATATAAGCAATAATTCCATATGATCTTCAAACTTTTCTTTTGAGACAAATAATGGATATGGTTGCTTATTCTCATAACCAAAAACATTGATATTGATTTTATTTTGTAATTCAATTTTATTTATCACCTTGATGGATACTGGAAATTCAATTCCATCATAATTAAGATTTTCGATGAATTTTCTATCTGATTTTTTAATACGCTGTGGGTCTTTATCCATTGGACATAGATGCCTCACATGACACCATCTAAAACATTCATTGTCTTTATTCTGCAGATTAATTAATCCTTTACGAGGGTGTTGTAATTCAATTGGTAGTTTCAGATATGATGAACCCTTTGTTGGTTGATAATGTACAATATTTATATAATGATTGTTGATTGATTTAATGACCCATCCTGAACCCTCTGATATCCATTTAGCTATCTTATTCAAGATTTCTTCTGCAGCCAATTTTAGTGCTTCAGCAATTTCTGTTTGGTTGATAATTGTTTGAGCCTTACTGTTAAAATAGGCTTCCTTGGATATAAATACATCACCTGTTGTTTTCTCAAATTCTACTTTTAGAGTTTCAATAAACTTTATACCCTTCATTGTCTCTAATATGTTTTTGATATAAAATCCTAGTTTTTTTCTAGTTTTCTGTAATTGAACTAAAGGGTCTGTTTCATCTATTATATTAACCTCATATGATTCAGTAAAACCTTTCAAAGCTTTATTCACTTGCTTTATTTTAGTTCGGGGAGGTGGAACTGGCTTAATATTTTCCTCATATTCTTTAATCATTTGCTTGACATTTTTACGTGGTGCTGGAATAGGTCGCTCCATAATTTTTGAAGCAACTTTAGTGCGAGGAGCTGGAACTGGTTTGTTTAGTTCAATTAATTGTTGCACTTGTTTCGTTAATGCAGCAACATTCTCATTCTGCTTAAAAATAATTTGTAATAATTCAGATTTTGATAATTTTTCCAATGAATCCATATATATATGATTAGATTTTTTTTCTGGAATTTTCTCCATATTATATATAAGCGGTTTCTCTTTAAGCCTTTTTGGATTTGACCTTGGGAAATTATTTGCTTTAAAATGCAATACTTTTGCTATTTGCAGGTTTGCGGTGTCCATGTTTTCGCTTATAAATAAGTCTAAAATGCAATACTTTTGCTATTTTTTGTCGCAATTTTTGACGCAATTTCTTGGCGCAATTTTTTAGCTCAATTTCGGAAAATGCGCCTATACCATCATATCCTATACTACTAAATTTGTGATACCGAAAGACTTTAATTTGGGGTTTAAACCCGAACGCCGGTTTGTATTTTTTTTTTTAAGTTGTTTCGAAGAAAGTTTCTACTTCATCCGGTTGGAAGTGATAGCTTCCCGCCAGGAATGTTTGTGCAAAGGTGCTCTGATAGCTGTACCCACTAGGGGGCCCGTAATCGTGACCAAGGTTTGTGTGTGAATTTGTATTTGATGATGCGTAGTCAGATACGTAAATGTCATGACCACCAAAAGTAGGTCCATAAGAGGAGCAGCTGTATGTGGAATAAGCCCTGTAAGAACTATAATATCCTGTTTTAGTCAGTTTCACCGGCGCCCATCCTGGCTTGTTTACCAATGAAAACAGGAAAGCTTTCGAATCGTATCGATAAACACAACTGGAAACTAAGAAGAAAATAAACAAATTAGAAAACAAACAAACTGACACATGCTTTTGATGATTACCGCATGGGATAAAGGTAAAGTCGCATTTCAGGCCAAAGCGGGTCGCAGATTAACCTGATCACCTTAGTATGAAACAACTAGAAGTGCAATATCAAAGCCCCTACATCCCCCACCCCCTCCCTGAGTAGTAATACGTCCATCACAGGACTAACTCAGACAGTCTTTTTTCAGTACTCACTTGTACACTAAGTAAGATAGTGAGACAATGCGGAGTTAAGGCTACTCTCTGACGAAACTACGCGACAATATAGAGATCAGCTTAGCCTCCAACCACTGAACCTTCGATCAACCGATTAAAAATCCAACCAGATAACCATTTCCAGTTGTCACAAAGAATCACCCAGTACCTCTAGTTAACGAAAAAGCTTGAAAACAAAGACGCGTTTCATTGATCACAACTTGCGCTTCAGTTAGGGATTGATTCAAGGCTAACAACAAGATGGTCACTTATCGTTGGAGGACTGACATATTTTTTCGGGTTGGCATTCCTTGCCAAAGAATAATTACAAAAAAACCCGTAGCGCGTTTGCACAAGTAAACCCTTTGAAGATTGCAAACGTTGGTGGAGGCGGAAGGGAGAGTTAAAACAATGCTACCATCTAAAGACCTCTGTTTAAGATTGTACGTATTCCTTTGGTGTAATGAACTTAACTGTTTCATGAAAAAATCATGAAGTTTAGTTATCGCTAGAGAAGCAATAAAAAGACTCAAGTTTTAGCGATAATGACTGACGCAGCTCGAGGTTTCATTGCATAGGGACACTATGGGCCCGTTTGTTAGTACTTTTGCATATGAAGAAAAAAACGACAAAAAATTGTCTTATAGAAATTTAACACATTTTCATTGGATTTACGAGAAAAAATGGTAGTGATGGTTGTTCTAATATGAGAAAGCAAACAATGAAATGCAGAAGTGTGTGTTGTTTTTTTTTAATTCACTTGATCAGCGCGGATAAGTTAATATTCCGAAGTTTCACTCTGAAATCCTGACACATTAAATATTTAAACAAAGATTACGCAATAAAAAATCAGTGGAAACTACTAAGTGGTCTCGAGCAGGATCCACAGTTAAGCTACACAAATGAAAAGCATCAAAATTCCAAGAGGGTGAAGGGATATTGAAAGAATAACCAGTTTTCTTTAGTTGAAAAACGACAAGAAACGATCTGGCTAAATAGAAGATACAAACAAACGATTTTGTGAAGTGAAATCGTATGCGATGAAATCAGGCAGCGCATCTGATATAAACTTAAATATCTATACATGTGTATCATGTGCTTATTCTTTTTGTTGCCTGGTTTTCGAATATTTAGGACCGCTCAGTTAAGCTTGAAACAGAAAGTCTTAGTATCCGAACTAAGGGACCGACTATTTCAACGAAGTTAAAACCGAGGTTGAGAAGCTTGAAACAGAAAGTCTTAGTATCCGAACTAAGGGACCGACTATTTCAACGAAGTTAAAACCGAGGTTGAGAAGCTAGGTCGCAGTCTTAATACCACCGCTTTGCCCAAGACTCCGGCTATTTAAAAGAGCTTCAGTCGTGGATTTAGATGAAGCTTATCCGTGGTTTTCGCAGTAAACGTCAAAGCCTGATTTTGCCTTAAGGTGGCCGAACACAGTTTTCTAGCAGTTTTTTTATTTTAAAACTACGTACTTCTGAGTACCCGAAATTAGCATGGTGCAAGATTAACTTAGAAGGAATAAATTTTGATACTTCTCCTTGAGCAAGGTACCGTTGCCATGGCAACGCAGCAAGCTATTAACCGTCCACAAATAATGGTTTTCATTAATTTTTAGAAAATGCACTCATTAGATTTTTTCCATTTTTTGTATTCAGAAAAACTCACAAAATACTGACATAGTGACGCTGCTTTCATGTAATTTTAACAGAGAGATCTCCTGTAAATGTTGGTTTTGCACTTTAATGTTTTTTGAAGATACCCTCTGTTAGATTTTGCTTTTGGTTTGTAGGCGAGTTTCGCTTTTAGAAAACTACTGTTTTGTCAACTTTCACGAAATTCTAACGAGCGGTTCCTTAGAAAACAGTTCATTTCCATTAAAACAACCAATCACAATTTTTTGCTCAAATGCGCATGCGTGGCTTTTAATTAGGTTTTCTCAGCAAAGATGAAAAGCGTACAAAAAGGCTTCGCTCATTGTGAATTCACTTTCTTTGTTCGGCGATAAATGAAGAAGGATTTACAAACGAGAAACTGTGCTATTTTAAGAGAAAAACTTGCCTTTGTGATCCATTTGGTATAAAATAGAGGGATCGATAGTATTTGCTTACCACAACCCAAGCGCACGCTTAATAGCATGACTAACAGAATCTGTAAAGCGCGCGCAAACTGTGTTCGGCCACCTTACTGCGCCTTTCAATAACATACGGACTCTGAACTTCAACCCCAGCTAACGATTTGCGTGTTTTACTGCCATCAATCATAATTACGGCGACAAGCAACTGACCAGGAAAATACAGAAACCGACCAAGAGGATCGAAATCCGCCAATCACAGCGCACGAACATGACCTTTTGACCCTGTTGAGCCAAACGTTTTGTTTTCTACGAGGTCCGCTGCAGTGATTGACGGCAGTGAAAAGCGTAACGATTGATTGCATTTTGAACTTCAGAGTCCGCATTTTATTGAAAGGCGCAGTAAACAACGTCTAACTTAACCTCTGTTCAAACAATCGGCCTAAGAGGTCTAACGCGGAAGGAGTAAAACACCTGTTACATCCGATTTAACATTCTCTCTGATTTATGATTTATTTTGTAATTTACGACGCAACCCGGTAATTAGCTCTGAGCTGAGGTATTCCACTCCAAAAATATAGTTTATTCTTAAAATGATGTTTTGAGGAATTACTGTATTTTAACATCGGTGATTGATTAGAAATTCAAATGAGTCCATTTCTCAATCATATGATTCAAGTAAAGTTCTTGTTATTTATCGAGCAAAGGTAAGTTTAAACCATCTCTTTGGAGTTATAATCACTACAAATATGGCTGATATGGTAGGGCCACAACGGTGAGTTAAATCAAAGAGTTATTCTAAACCCTTGAAAATTACTGCAGGTTAACACTAACTAAACATATTGTGAAGTAAATAAAGTCACTTACTCCATGAGAGACTGGCGTATCCTCCAAATATATACTGGCCGACCTTTATTATCGTCACAGTAGGACCCTTGTTATCGCACCCGGAGTGAAAGGTAGATGCAGCCCAACCATCAACGGACGCACGCCAACACCGCTTCCAGTAAGAAGATTTACTCTGGACGACAGGCTTGAGCCAGTTACTTAAAGTACCCAGGTAATTGTCGTTGTTTTGCAGAATGGATGAATGTCCTAAGCCTTCAATTGAAAAATTAAAAAATGACAGTATGACAGGCAAACATAAATGATATACATGTTTTTAAGCAATATAGAATACACGAGAAAGACTGGGTGATTCAATTTCCAAAAACTTCGAAGGCGGTTAAAAAAATCTCGGCGCAATAGTTTCTCCAACCATTAATAATTTTAAGAGGAATTCAAAGCAAAAGTTCACTGAATTTTATGACATTTAAGATCATATTTCATATTTCCAAACCGGCTCCTTCAGTTTGAGGACAGCATTTTAACATTTTGTGGTTTATTTGTTTTTATTCTAGTTTCACCCTGCATTTAAATCTTTCTACTAATCACGTTGGATGGCTGAATAGCTAAGAGCCTTAAATAGATACCCACTTTGACACGGGAAGTAGGGGCGAAGGGGGAAATGTTTTAGCAGGCTGGACTATTCTTTGAGTACTGCGCGGGCGCGGGATATTTGCTAACAAAACTAGCTAAAATATCTTTTATATCATATAAGTTTCAGCTTATTTAAAAAGATCCTTTGATCGGCCACAATGTTAGAATACTTACCGCCGGCATAACTATAATAGCAATCAAAGCCATTTCCGAGAAATCCACTGTTACACTTGCAGGAATAGGATCCACGTTTGTTTGTACAGGTGGCAAGCTGATGACAGTAGGATGTCTCTCTTGTGCATTCATTAAGATCTATAAAAAAGCTTAAAATATTAAAAATGAAATAATAGAATTTACGCAATTTATTACAGTTACTTGTTTATTCAAAACAGCAGTAACAGCAGTTGTGTATTTGAACTGCTGGTTTCTCAAAAGTGGAAACATGCACCACTGATAGTCTTAAACACGAAGGAGCATTGTTAAACTGAGTTACCTTTTCTACCTTCGCCTGTACTCGAGTTCTTTATTTCCTTCCAGAACCACTCCATTAAATAATAAGTAAAATTTCTTCTTAGAATACTTTTCCACAGACAAAATCGTTAGAAATCACTGTTTCGCAGGGACTCACACAATTTCTAAGCCAACTATCATTTGAATGTGTTAGTATCTAGACAACTGTCATCTTCGGTACCTCACTCCATTTAATCAAAAGATGACGTGTCCTGTTGTAAATGATCAAGGATTCTTATTATTTGACACTGTTAACAAAATGTTCTGTTCTCATGTGTCACGCTTTCAATCTCAGTACATTTTGTTGGTCACGGGTGCTATTGATCATTCTTCACCAGTTTCACTTGTAATCAGCCTACCTTTCTTACAAGTATACTGATGACAGTCACTGCATTTCACGTCATTCCATTTGTATTTGTGCTCCACGCCAAGTGTGTGCACGCAGTCTTCTTCTCTAAAATTATTTGGTTGATTTTTAGCCCAAGCTGTGAAGTTTCCAGCTCCACGATCCGCCCAAGTGAAGCTACCCTCTGTGGAGATGTCATTCAATCCCAGCAAGGATTTTTCGCCATTATGACGATGCTGCAAGAACACGTTTTCTTCATTGTTGTTAACGTCAACAAGGACTGAGTTTACTTGACGGCATTTGTTCAGCGCTGTGGTCCAGTTTGTGCATGTTTCACTTGTATAGTAACAAAATCCATTGAATAGCTCCAGTCAGGATCACAGATGTCTGCAAATTATTAGAAGAGATTATGAAATCCAGAACTGTAATAACCAAAGAATAAAACTGATAACAGGGGCACCCAACGGATCGTTTCGGTAAATTATCTGTTCGGAAGGCCCTTAATCCCCTGCAATTTTCTAAAGGGAATTTTCACCTCGAACGTTCGTGATATGGGAGATTTAAGGCCTAGTGTATTCGGATTGATAAAAATTTGGTTTCGGGTACCGAAGAAAGGTCACTGCTAAGATTTTCGGAAAGGAAATAGGACCTAAGGTTTTCGAAAAATGGACATAAATGCCCTGGTAATTTTGAAAAGACTCAAATTCCCCTATAATGACCAAATAGATAAAAATACTATTGCGCGGCCTAAAATGAACCTACAGAGCTTAAAGGCACTCCAGATAGCCCAGAATTGCGTTGCAAAGGATTTGAGAGAAAACTGTAGTTGGCTGCCCCTGTGATAATGAATGATTATAATCATTATTAGCCAAAAAAACCAGCCGTCGATTGTCCTTAATAAAGCTAATGACATATCAATATATTCATGAATACAATTCGGTGAGGCAACTTTCGTTCTTCATCGAATGGCTCTAAAATGGAATTAATTAGAAACCGAGGTTCTATTCTGTTCCTTTCGTTTGCTTCTGCTGAGTGATCCGTATTTCACACATTTTACTTCTCATCGTGCTGCACATGATAATGCAGTATTATTTTTTCTAGGTTACTATGCATTATTAAGTTGAATAGTCCAGGCAACAATGAGTATTTACTGACCTGTAAGCACCGCATAACTCACTGACAGCGGATCATATCTGTTTAGGTACAATTCCTTGACACAGACTCTGAATCCAGAGGAATTCATGTTCTGCAGAAGAAAAATTTAATCAATGCTTACTTGCTTCCTTAGTTGGCGTTAAGATTTTTTTCTGAACAATAAATCTATTCCCAAAAGATTTCCAATAATTTATCTCATGATTTGATGACTAACGTGGCTGAAACATGAATTGCGAAACCTTTATTGCCGTAATTTTTAATAAAGGACGATCCGTGGAACCTAAATTGTTTTCACCATATTCAAATTCACAGGTTTTGTCTCTGACATGGCTTTGTTAAACTAGCAAGGGAGCAAAGATTAAAGGGCAATTTTTTTAACAAAGAAAAGAAAAGAAAAAACGTCAACAAGTTTGAAAATATTTCCCTAAGTTTCCCTTTGATTCGTTATGCCGGAGACAGTTACTTGAAAGGTAATTTCCCATTGGTATAGTTACAGTTTCGTAATACTTTATAAAAAAGTCGCTTCTATAAAACCAAGCCTTACCTCAATCCAAGCTGTGATGCCGTTGTGCACTGGAGCCGAGTTTCCACTTGCCGTCGTGCTGTGATTAGCGGATATTAAAATCGTTGGTGTTGAGTTATAAGCTCTTGTAAATGAAACAAACTGCAAAAGAAAAGAAATGTTATTACAACAGGTTTTATTGTTTGTGTTTTATTTATTTATTTTTAAGTAATTAATCTGTCTATTTATTTACACATATGAGTGTAAAATTAATCGTCTTTCTATCTTACTTTCATTCTCATCACACCTCTTACAGGGAAAATAATTATTTCTTATAGAGATATTTGCTGATTTTCTATTTTTTTTTCAACACCCTGTTTAAGTGGTTCTTCTCGTTCTTTCCTTAAGGACATTGACTCTTAATTAATACAGAGTTTATGACTACATGAAAAAACAAGATCTTACTAAACCAGGCACCGTGATACAGTTTTCTTAATATACTATGGCACGTTAAGCTTCGACTGCATCCCATATGCCAGCGGCTAGGGTGAACATCAAATGACAACAGTAGATCACACCCTGATATCAAACAGGGCTGCATGTAGGAACCTATGGTGAATGTATGTACTTTGTCATATGAAATACAAATCCAAGTACTTTTAGATATCATACTGGATTCCATTCGTCTATATCGTAAGCAACACTCGACTTTGCAGAGTGTCTTACACAGGGCTCCATATACTTGCATGATTTGACAATGGATTGTAAGCCCTCATGTTCTGCAAAAGAGTTCCATGCAAACTACAACTTCTCCATTGCGAAATTGGCCACGTAAACTCGTTTTAATTTTAAGGCCCTTGCTTTCTAAATCCAGTGAAGTTTTTCTTACCTCACAGTAAGCGTTGTTGTTTTCATCAGTTGGCGGGTTTGTGTTTGGAAAACTGATCGTTCCGTGCTCTTTAAACAGCGGTTTGTGGAGTTTGGCGAACGCGAACCAGTTCTGTCAAGAGAAATAACAGTCTTAAATGGAACCACTGAATACCAACCAATAAATGTGAGAAGCCACTGCCAAATCTGTGAGACGTGTTGTTGAAAGTGACTGGATTATTTAGTCAGTGACACAAGCATACTCGGAAGCCAAGTTAATTTAGAGAAGGTCTTTCCAGGAAAAGCGTTTTATCCCTTAAGTATGCTTTTTTCCTTCCGCTAGACAACGTGGTACAAAAAGCCACTTTTAGAAAACCCAACAGTGCAGCCCCTCGGCCTGAATCTCGAACTCATGATCACTCCTTTCACCAAGTTTTCAGAAACTTATAAAGAAAAGCTGAATATAACACTTTTTTCAACACGAAAGAACCTATAAATTCTCTAGGTAACAATGATATATTTTTTTAAGCTTCTTGTTTTGTAAAATTTTTGATAGTTCGCTGTAGCATTTGTGCAACTTTCACCTTTGCCTAAAAAATTCCTCAAAACGTATAACGACTTCTACCAATCAGGGGATTAAACATTAACGGTAGTAGCTTTCTACAAAACACCTATAGCTAAGAGCATACCACGTTAATATCCTCATGTTTTCCATCAAAATTCTGCATTTCTCTAAGGCATGCCTTAAAAGAGCTCTTTGTAGTATCTTCGAGCCAAATGAGAGCGGCATCATATTCATTCCCTGTTTTTAAATGTTCTGACGTTATAAGAACCACAGGCGCTTCAGCAAACTTGTCCTAGAAAATTACAAGAAAAGAGGTAGTTGAAAATAGCGAAATCAGTTGGTTAACAAGTATGTTTAAATGTTTTTACTGTTTCCCGAGATTCCTGGCAGAATGAACATCCAATGTATATATCTATATTATATGTTTCGATTCCAAACTACTCGTTTAGTTGTTTTACACAGAACAAAACTATGTCATGATTGACACTTAGATAATTGCTGATTGTATATCAGTTACCTAGAGTGCAGTTTTGGATTTTTATTAAATGTTGTTTTCTTACGTCCTACCTTGGGAAAAGTTACATCTGCACAGTTTGTCCCAGACCACCACTTTTGCAGCTGAATCTTTCCAGTCAAGCCCTCTTGTGGGGCTCCTTGGTACGCGATCCAGTCGACAGTTGCAAGTGGGTTGAAATTCTCTTTTTTTCTCCCAGTTTGCATAACGCAAACAGTGCAATTTTTGGGACTGATATTTTCACTCCACGATGTCACTACGTCGTGGACTGTTAAGGAATCGTTAAGTTTCATATGATTAACGGTGACTTGAACGTGAACCTGTTTGTCCGGATAGAAGCGGTATGGCGGAAAAGTGACTGTTTTGCAGCTGGAATCGGACCATTCTGGAACATGGAGGAGTTCTACTCGGCCTCGAACAATTGGAAAACCTGGTAAACAATTAAACGTGTATAACATTAGTTGGTCAAACTGATAACTCACTCTTTGGTTGGTATCTGATCTGCAGCACCTTTTGCAATGTGATCTAGTTGCTACAGTGACAGTTGTGTTGATTAAAATAGCATTTTGTTTTAACTTATAGTTTGGTATTAACCTCTCACCAGTTTGGTAGGTCCCACGTACCCGATTAACTTGTGGTCTGGCACACGAGACCCTGTTTTTTGGTTATCACGCTTCTGCTTTTGTTGTTATCTGTCCTTTGAATATTCTGCAGATAGCCGAGTGAGTTCTTTGCAGAGTACAAGTTTCTCATTTCACAAAAGGAGACTGTACAACTGTATAATATGGTCTTCTGTGGAGCTTTCATGCAAGGTAGTGTTATAGAGTATCTCTCTTACCTTCACAACTTCCTGGATGGTACACAAGGTTATTTTCCAGTCCTCTACAGTAACTTAACTCATGCCAGCATTTGTTGTCGTATGTTGTTCCATTCGCAGTGCACACTGGATCCTGATAGGAGGGACATTGTTCAAAACACTCACAGCGGGCGTCATGCGCACTGTAGGTCTTGCACACTCCAAACCGTGGACAATGCACATTAAGGCAGGGATTGAGATCTGTGACAAAAAAAACAATTAAAAAATAACTAAATATTTTCTTTAATGTCATACTTGCGTGTAAAATGAGAGATTTCTTGAATATCTTGCTTATTGGCATTGTAAGTAAAGATTAATAACTTTGGTAAAATTGCAATAAATGAATATAAATAAATAAATTAATTAAGAAGTTAATTAAAACACAAAAAGTATCTAAATATAATAAATGAAAAAACAACCTCCAATCACAGCATAGCTGACTGTTAAAGGGTCGTGACCGCTTCCTGATCCCTGTAAGTCTTTTACGCATATCTTCATACCCTTAAGGCCAACTTCCTGCAAAAAATAATAACAATTTGATAACACTTAATCCCCTTTTCATGTTTAGGGAAAAAGCCAGATCTTTATAATTAATAACTTTAAAAATATTTGATTTTTTTCCAACTTCCAAATCCAAACCCTACAGACGGAATGTTTAACGTGTCTAGCTAGTTCAGCCGTTCATCCTCATGTGGAACAAGGTACGTTCTGATTCTTATTCCTGGGTCCACTTCCAAAGAAGGATTGTTTAACCTGTCTAGTTCATCCGTTCAACTCCATTTGGAACAAGGTGCGTTCTGATTTTTCCCAGGGACCCTTCAAAAACGATGATTGTTTAACTTTTCTAGTTCAGCAGATCAACCCCATTTGGAACAAACTGTGTACTGATTCTTTTCTCAGAGTCCCCTCCCAAAGAAGAATTCTTTAAATTGTCTAGATAATTCGTTCAACCCCAGTTGCAGCAAAGTGCGTTCTTATTCTTAACCCAGGGTCCCTTTCCACGAAAAGATTGTTCCACTTGTCCAGTCAAAAGTTTAAACCCTTTTTTGAACAAGGTGCGTTCTGATTCTTTCCTCTGGATCCCTTCCCACAAGAGGATGTTTAACTGGTCTTGTTCAGCAGTTCAGCCCCATTTTGAACAAACTGTGTTCTGATTCTAGTCTGACGTTCCTCTTCCAAAAGAGGATTCTTTAATATGTCTAGTTCAGCAGTTCAACCCAATTTCGAATATAATTACGTTCTGATTCTTACCCCAGGGTCCCTTCCCACTAGAGGATTCTTTTACTTGTTTAGTTTATCCTTTCAATAACATTTGGAACAAAGTGGGTTCTGATTCTTTTCTTAGGGTCCCTTACCACACCAGGATTGTTTGACTTGTCTAGTTCATCCATTCAATCCCATTTGGAACAAAGTGCGTTCTGATACCCTGCTTCCCACAGGAGGGTTGTTTCACTTGTCTAGTTCAGTCGTTCAACCCCATTTGAAACGAAGTGCGTTCTGTTTCTTTTGTCATGGTCACTTCCGACAAGAGGATTCTTTTACTTGTCTATTTTAGTAGTTCATCCCTATTTGGAACAAAGTGTTTTCTGTTTCTTTTCTCATGGTCCATTCCCACAGAAGGATTGTTTCACTTGTCTATTTCAGTCGTTCAACCCCATTTGAAACGAAGTGCGTTCTGTTTCTTTTGTCATGGTCCCTTCCAGCAAGAGGATTCTTTTAAATGTCTACTTCAGTAGTCCAACCCTATTTAGAACAAATTGCGTCCTGATTCTTTTTTCAGTGTCCCCTCCCATAGGAGGATTCTTTTACTTGTCTAGTTTAGCCTTTCAACCCCATTTGGAACAAAGTGCGTTCTGATTCTTCTCTTAGGGTCCCTTCCCATAGGTGGATACCTTCATTTGTCTAGTTCAGCACTTCAACCCCATTTAGAAAAAAAGTGCGCTCTGTTGCTTTTCTCAGGGTCCCTTCCCACTGCAGGAGGCTGCTTTTACTTGTCTATTTCAGTAGTTCCACCCAATGTGGATCAAAGTTCCCTTCTGATTCTTCTCTCGGGGTCCCTTCCAATACGAGGATTGATTCACTTGTCTAGTTCAGCAGTTCCACACCATTTGAAACAAAGTGCGTTCTGTTTCTTTTCTCAGGGTCCCATCCCTCAGGAGAATTCTTTTACTTGTCTATTTCAGCCTTTCAACACCATTTCGAACAAAGTGTGTTGGGATTCCCTTCGAACAGGTGGATTGGTTAACTTGTCTAGTTCAGCAATTCCACCCCATTTGGAACAAAGTGTGTTCTGTTTCTTATTCCACGACCCCTTCCGACATGGGGGATTGTTTCACTTGTCTAGTTCAGTCGTTCAAGCCCATTTTGGAAAAATATGCGTTCTGACTCTTTTCGCAGGGTCCCTTCCCACAGGAGGATTCTTTCACTTGTCTTGTTCAGTCGTTCAAACCCATTTTGGAAAAAATATGCGTTCTGATTCTTTTCTCAGGGTCCCTTCCCACTAGAGGATTGTTTTACTTGAGTAGCTTAGTAGTTTAAACCCATTTTCAACAAAACGCGTTCAGATTCTTTTCTTTGGGCCCCTTGCCACTGGAGGATTGTTTAACTTGTCTTGTTCAGAAAAAGTTAAACCCAGATTAAGAGAAAGTGCATTCTGTTTCTTTTCTCAGGGTCCCTTCCTACAGGAGGATTGTTTCACTTGTCTAGTGCAGCCGATCCTTTCTCACAGAGCAAAATCCCGTCTTATAGAGCGAAAATAAGACAGCTGATAATATCATACCTCCACCCAGGCCGTGATGATGTTGTTTTCCGGGGGAACAAAGCTTTTCGCTTGACGGTCATATTGGTGATGAACGGACACAAGGACAACTGGTGACGCATAGAACGTGGTGTTAAAAAGCACTTCCTGAAAACGATAGATCAATGAATAAACAAACAACTGATTAGATTTATAAATCAATACGGAAGTTTTAATTAATCTTATCTAATACTGAAGTAACTCAAACAGTCATTAGGAAAGAAAGTTTTTTCAGGAACTTTTTCTAGTAACCATAGGATTTTTATGTTTATTTATTTATTTATTTATTTATTTATCTAATTATTTATATTTGTTTTATTAAAGTTCATTTTACTATCTAATTTTGTTTAATAATTTATTTAAAAGAGCTGTAAGTTTTCAGATGGCTCTGCAAAGGAATATTTTGAGATAATGTATTTTGTTTATTCTCAATTTGTGCCTGCTGGGTAATGTATTGATATTATTAAAAGAATAGAAATACTAATCACAACTGGTAATGTCACTTTGAGTGACATATATTGATGATATTATAATAATAAGGCAAGTTCTAATTTGAAGCGAGGTGACTGACAGCTGTCACTTACCTGACAGAATCCATAGTTGTCGTTAGCTGAGGGTTTGCCTTTGTTGGGAAAAACCGCTTCTTCAGTGATCGTAAAATTGAGATTGGAACCATTGCCGAGGAAAGCGAACCAGTCCTATAACAAAGAAAACTTTCCATTATTATAACTAGTCTTTCTACCTAAGGTAAATTAAAATTAGTGTACGTTTTGATGTTACCGCTAAGTACAGGATGGTAGTCAGAGAAGCGACTTACCACAATTGTATCCTGGTGTTTTCCGTCAAAAGGCAAGAATTCTCGTATACAGACTTCAAATCCCCGACTTTCTAACACAGTAGGTCTTCCACCAAAGCTCTGCAAAACAATTTTTTTGCATCAGTCTTATGATGATTTAATTTATACGTGTAGTCAATGCCCATTATTTGAAAGAATATCAATTGTTTCGGAAAGGTAACGTTTCATTGAATACAAAGGTGGACGGAGGGAGACAGAAATTTCGATGGGGGTGTGTCCTCCATGACCTGCAACTCCTGACACAATCTCCGACCAATGTATCCAGTCTTTCTATACTCGTTGTTAGGACTACATGAAAAATAAAATCCATTCTCGTTTTCAGGTATTAAATTCTTTGTCCGTTTTCCGCATCAGTCATCAACTATCAATCCCGCGCTTTTATTAAAACTTGTACAGGTGCCCTTTGTAAGCTCTTGACGACCCACAGACCCACTCTGCAACAAACAGCCATCGGTGTGTGGGAGAATTCTGAACATAATGAAACAGAGACAGCTATAGACATCTTGATTTTTTTGTGCTGCTCAGATTATTCGTTATGACAATTATCTTCTTGAGTGTAGGAACTGAGGCAAAATTGAATACCTCAGTTAACAAACAAACATGAGTTAGAGGAACATTCTTTTACTAATTGGTATTGCCTGGCCGAGTATTGTGAATTTGGCACTGAATCTAGAAGATCTCATCCGAGATAGCATTGTCTTGGGGGTGGAAGATAAAAAACTTTGTGGACATTTGCAACTGGATTCCTTCCTCACTTCGGAAAAGGCAATTGCAAGGTCCACACAGTCTGAAATCGTGAAAAGCAACAAACTTTCCCACAGGGAAATACATTAGAGCCCCAACCAGCTAGAAAAGGAAGAACAAGTGCATGCTGAAGACAGGGATGAGAAAAAGCAACCCAAAGCAAAGCACAAGGCTTAAAAGAATGCTGAAGAAAGATTTCCAGGATAATTTTGGCCCTCCACATGCAGAGACTCTGTCTAGCTACAGATCAAATACACGAAGAGCACCAAAGTGTGTCACTGAGCAAGAGCTTGCAGATATCAATCAGCAAGAAAGTGGGTGAGGTGAATTTCTCTGACATACAGCATGATAACGATTTCTTCCTGGGTGAACTTACTGAACTAGCTGCTGTTCAACGAGGTGCAGGAGATTCATGACCAGCAAAGGTCACATTGAATGGGTAATTAGCCGAATTTTAAGTGAATACAATTGCAGATGTAACCGTAATTCCGCCAAGTCTACACTACAGTCTAAAGCCAACCCCATTGCTAAGCAAGACAACCAGAAACTGAACTGAACTTTCACAGTACAGTGACATGTGCAAGAAACGTTTGCTCGAGTACAAGTGAATTTTGATAGAAAATTTAGAGAGAGCTTTGCTAGGAAGAGAACCAGCTTAACGTCTGAAGCTGACTCGACAGCTTCAGCAGTTATGACTAAAAGACTAACGTAGCAAACAAACAATCCAAGTTGTTCAGTTGACTGGGCGTCATGAAGAAAAGCTACATTATCACACTCAAAGAGGATGCGAAACCGTTCCAAGTCACTGTTCTAAAGACGGAACTCCGACAGCTCTATCAGACAAATTAAAAGAAGAGTTGGATAGAATGTAAGAAACGGGCGTCATATCCATAGTAGACCAACTCATTGATTGGTATGAGCCTATGGTGATAACTCCCAAGAGTAGCGGAAAAGTTAGGGTCTGTGTAGACCTGAGCAAGATTAATGAGTAAATTAAGAGCTCGTGAGAACCACCCACTTTCAGCGGTAGACAAAACACAAGGACCATTGGCAGGTTCCAGAGTCTTCAAAAAAACCCAGACTCAGAATTCTGGCAGACTAAGCTAGCCTCGGAATCACAACACCGTTGACAACGTTTCACACTACATGGGAACGTTTCTGCTTCAATGTCTTACCATTTGGCAGTTCGTTCTTGTTCAGAGAAATTCAAAAAAAGCGTGAGTCAGATCCAGGAGGGACCAGCGGGCGTGAAATATTACATAGATGACGTCTTGCTCCACGGGAGAAACCAGGAGGAACAGAAGAGTGGAGAGAAGAGTGGCCTCAGAAGAGTGGAGAAATCGAACAAGAGGTCAGAACAGTGAAGAACCTGCTGACAAAAGAAATGATCCCGCTAACGAATTGCTATGGCCATAGCTCTTGGAAAAAAAAATAAAAAAATGAAAGGGGGAGTGATAGGTTGTAGTCAAATGTAAAAAAAATCAAAATAAATCAAAACAAGATTAAATTTTAGCTATGAAAACTCTTACACCCCCCTCCCCCGCCTCCTTTATCCTATAAAATTCTTGACACGTACTCCTCTAATGAAGCATGCCAAGACTACTAGAAAGCCTTCGCTACTTTGACCACCACACACATTTTATAATTTGTACTGTATTTATTTTTATCTTGTAATCACCTGTTGTAATACTTTTCTTTCTATGTTAATGTTGTGTAAATAGTATGAAATAAATGAACCAACCATGAACCAACTAAAGTGCGTCTACTTTCCTTAAATAACCTTTGACCGAGTAAACATTCATCCGACACACACCGCAATACTTGGATAAATGAAACACAATTGCAGGAAATTAAGCTTTGGTGACCAAAAGTTGTGTTACAACAATAAAAAATTGAAAACCCAAACAAAAAAACGCTGTATTTTGATTTAATAACCGTATGACTTTCAATGTCACGCAATTAACATTGAGAACTTAAGCTTAATCCTAAAAACACTGAGAAGCTTTCAGAAACAACACTGTCATGACTGATTTCTCAATGAACTCAAAGCAGATCATCAAAGCATAAAATTCGAGTCAGAGGTCAATCCTTGATAATCGTTTAAAAAAACACTTTTTTAATTCTAAAACGCAAATAGGGTTTATTTCTGGATAAAATCTCTTAGGGCTATTTTGATTGTTGACAAAAAGAATATCATTTAGCTTGGGTTAAACGCGACAATTAAATTCGTTTTAGAGGTCCATAATCTTTTCTCAATAGAGATTAACTGTTTTCGTTATTGATAATTAAATTTAGGTGATGTTGAAAACTAGTCAAGATAGAGCATTATATAAATAACATATCCTTGAACACTCCTACTAATGGTGAATGATACTACGCTGTTGAAGTTCATTCTGACCCTTGAGTATAAACGACGCAAGGTGGTTCTAGCTTTTGAGTCTATGGATCAAACGAAGCTCTTCATAATATTGTATATGAATGGCCTAAGAGTCGTTCTACGTTTGAGTTTGTGGATAGGACGAAATACTACTACGTTGCCTTTCAAATGAAAGCTACTAAGCAGGGAACATTTCCGGAATATTTCGATGCAAAAAGAAATATTCAAGTGCAAGTGTCCAGTTTTCAGGTGTAGTACAAGTGTGGAAGTATTCAAGTGTTAAGTGTACCGTGGTACTGCTTGTTTTGCTGGATATATCTGGTCAATTCTGAATAGGTTAGCCTGTGGATAACTTCTGGCGTACTTTATTACGGTATTCCTGGTGCTATATGCTGCAGGAAAGGTGTCTCTAAACTTTGACTCAGGCAAAAATTCTTAAGTACGGTCTTAAGGTAGAATTGAGAAGCATCTTCCACTTGTGCTGATTTCCTGATTATTATGTTGCACTGTTTTGCACACTTTCATTCTAATTTTCCATTCCCTAAAAAGTTTCGGGAGTATAACGGTAAAAGTTGCACTTTCCTCTGATGATGGTAGTAATTTTCTGTTCGGCAGAAGATGCTTTTTACTTTTCAGTTGCTGGGTAAATGCTTAGTACTTCTTTTTATCAGCGTTCTCCTGTAGGTCTGTTTACTATGCTGCCGGTATAATAATTTCACTTTCAATTTTTGAATAAGATGTTTACGTTTTGGGACCTAGAGAAAATTGTTGTCTTTTTTTATTATTTTTTCTCGGTGCTGCTTTTCTCGATCATTGAGATCAAGTCCCAGTTTTGGAGAGTCTGCATAAGAATTTCACCATTTAAGTGATATTTATTGCCATCAAATGACGTAGTTTCCTGAGCTGAAGGTATAAGCATTGCTGCTTGGTGCGCACTAGAATGGGAAGACATTGAGTATGTGCATAAGTTAACAGAACTGCTGAGGAAGTTTCATTGATGGCATTCCCTGTGAAACATTGGTTCTGTAAGATTCGATAGCTCTTTCTTCTTGGTTGTTGGCTCATATAAAAGGGAATATGGTAAGGAAATCCGAAAGGGCAACACTTGACACCAAATGGAACACCTGTTTACTTGATCTAACTGGGCAGGGCAGGCGGACCTGTTGGTTTTAAGCGTCAAACGGGCAACGTGAAAATTGAACAGTTAATATATCGTTAGCTCTAACGTCAATTCTATTCTCTAACCTGAGAAAAGGTGACTTTATCACACTTGGTTTCTGTTGTCCATGTTCCACTGAAAGTTAAACTTCCATGTGATATTCCCAGTTTGTCTTGGAAGGCCACCCAGTTGATTGTTCCTGTGCCATTTGTGGAGCCTGTTGCACGCTGACATAGCTGAAATCCTGAGGTATTTATCTCGGTTGCCCAATAGGCTGACGCTGAATGAACAATAGAGGAATCCTCATGACTCAGTGACACAAAAACTCGAACCTAAAAGTTGAAAGGTAGAAGAGTACAAGAACGTTGAGCAGGAGAGTAACGTCTTACAAATAAAGATGATTCGTTTCTTTGGATTTCACAAATTGAGGCCGGGAGCAATGCCAATGGAGGTTATACATTAATTTCCGCCCTCTTTCCACAATCAAAAGAGTCTCAAAATGATAACAACAACTATTCCGAAGTCTGCTTAGAAATAATAAAGCATGTATGATTGGAAAACAATCACTGTTTTCCTTTGACGTCGTCAAGAAGCTCAGTTGAATAGATTTTTTCGTGTATTGCGAGAGAACTTTTTAGGGGCCCCTTGTCACCACCCGCCATCACATGGCATCGTTTATTGTTTTATTTCAGTTTTGTTTTGCTTTCTCCTTAGCCATTCACTATCCCTGCCACGCTCTATTCCGAACGGTTTGTTTTTGCCGTTTTTGTCTTTTTGTCTAAGAATAAAATGACCCAACATAAAATAACTTGTAACCTTCTAAGAGACCATGCAACTTGATTCTACTGGAGCCTTATAGTTTGGAAATACATGCAAGGAAATGTAGGCTAATGACTGGTACACAATCACAGTTCTGTATTTCACAGGATTCGTGTGCTTTTTGTATGCTTTATTCACTCACGGATTACGAAGATTATCTTTACTTAATGTAACAAGGCAAGTGAAGAATTTTAGACTGAATGTTCCATTAATTTATTTGAGGTTCAATTGACGACTGTAACCCAGCAATGGCAAATATATTTTCCTTTTTCAAACAATTCTGTCTCTCATTCGATGTCAAAACACAATTATATTTGTCGGAATCAAGCGAAAATTTGTTTAATGTGTCCCATTAATCTTTGAAATAACATGAACTGCAGCATCAAAATAGTAGGAAAACTAGATTTCCTGCTGTATATAAAACACCAAATTCCTTTCTAGTTGTTGGACACGGTATATTTCAGCAGGGGAATTCGTTCGCATTACATATCCCTGGGGTTCGAAAAAAAGAAAATTAACTTCTCCAAGGATGTGATAAACAGCAAGTTGCCCCGGAATCACCATGAAGCTCATTGTCATTCTTAGAGTTATAAACTTACCGTTCCCGATCCACTGAACGTCTGAGGAAATACCACATTTGAGCAACGTGGCAATGTACAGTGATCAGGTACATCACAGCCTCTGTTGCAGTTCCACCCCTGTGGTGTCTTGGTTGAATTTATTCTTCCTCTCTGCATGGTGACACCTAAGGATTCAAAAGATAATCCGGTTTGAAGATATTGTATTTAAGGAGAGAATAGAGGGAAGGGGGTGAGGTGCTGTTAGTGGGAGTAAAGGTGCACCATACGGAAAGATAGTTAAAAATAATAATGATAATTTAGTGGAATAAATTGTGCATCACAGAGAGCACCACGTACAGAAGTAAAAAAAGCCAAAATCAATTTCTTATCATGTTACAGAACATGAAAGTAATCAGGCACCATACTGTTTTGCAATCTGACAAGCTACTCGTGTAACAATGAACCCGAAATAGAACAAAACCTTTCAGTCTGCAAGTAAGAACTTGTACCAGCCCAGCAGGAAATCCCATTAATTGTTTTTAAAAGAGCAGAGGTCGCAAATTTGCTAGAAAGATATTAAGGCTACATAACCAAGTCACGAACGTTGAGATACAACTGTCTCAATGAAGACTATTTCATTCCCAAATGATGATTGAGAATATTTTCAAGAAGCGTTTACATATTCAATGTTTTTGACGAATGTCAAAATATTCTAGCCCACACTACACACTATTCATGAAACGTAACTGAACCCAAAATAGATTAAAGACTTCAGAGAAGACGTTCTTAGTTGGCCATAAAATCCTGCAACCGTTTAGCATTTAATTTCCTCTATTGAACTTCATAGCTGAAATATTTAGTGGTAAGACTACTAAATTCGAAAGGAGGTTTGTACAATCTTTATTTTGAGAACGTTATGGGAGGAAATATTTCCTCTAGTTGGTAAATATTCGCTATTCATTTAATGTACTCGGGACGGAGAGAAGGTTGTCTGCCGAAAGAATGCCCTTGTACTGAAACAATTCTTCAAGAGGGAAACTGAAACTGAAATTAAAAACCTTATTGGCAAGTTTGGTCGGCTTGTAGACAGTTTTGAGTTCTATATAAATAGGTTAATTATAAACGTGTCATCGGTCGCAATTTCAATGGATGCTGAGATCTAGAGCTTTTGTGCTGCCAAGTAACTGCAAAAAATGCTCGTCCACGAAACTTCAATTTTAGTTGTATTATTTGAACCAAGAGGTAAGTTAACTTCGTAAAATTAAAACTACACGAAACAAATAACGGAATTCGGTATCAATGTTGTCGTCTTGCAAACGGAATTAAAGGCTATAATTCTCCAAGGGCATTGTAGGCTAAAACCCGGAAATGTCTGTACATATCCTTTTATAAATGGTAAGGTAAGCTTTTGTTTCATGAGTACTTCTAGAAGACGACGCAATAGTGTTCAAAGAACTAAATTTCATTGCGTTTTATGCTTTTTGTTTCGTTTTCGTAGCAACGCAGGGGGAGGGGGGGGGGGGGGCGTTTTCTTGATTTCCATTTACTTAGTAAAATTTCTAACATTTCCTCAAATTATCAACCAAAAACAGAAAGTGAAGTTACAAAAGAATAATTGAAATCCGTGTTTAACATTTCCTTGCAAACGAAGTCTGAATTACGTTTCGAAAATTCTCAGAACACTTCCAACACTTCGATGTCTTCAATAAAAGAAGAATGCACATGAACGTCATAGTACTCAAGCTTACCTTTGACGTTAGATGCACAATTCCCCAGGTATAACAGAAACACCAATGATGATAGTTTCCAAGGATCCATCTTGAGGCAATCTTGGGAAATCTAAAGGAGCAATCCTTGACTTGGACCTATACGCGAGCTGTTTTATAACCCCTGTTTGACAACCCACGTGATTTCTTATCGGGTTAGCAAGGGTGTATCAATTCCGCTATAACAATAATGGCATTTTTACAAACAAACTAATCAAGCGATAAAATCTTGGCATACGCACCTCACCTGTGACATTTTTTGGCAGCGCAATTTTGAACACAGCTTCTTTTGTTTGGAAGGATAAAAAACATGGTTTTATGGTCTGCATAAACAAAACAATTTCATCATTAATAATATCGTGCGAGTTTTACTGTCTTACTAATCAAAGTATTGACCATTCTAAATCGCGAGATAGAAAAAGAAGCTAGAAAAGAAGTTGTCCCGCCTTAATTTGGAAGAGCGCAAGGCATTCTGGACGACGTCTGCTTATAAAAATAGCGCTGAAACTGAAGTTGTTTCAGCGCAATTTCAATACCACTTAATCATAACAGCTAATAGATTTGTGATTAGATAACTGAGCAGCTTAATGTGAGAGCAGATTATATATCACAATGTATCACGTGAGAATCATTTGCCGGTCTGGTGGACACTCACTTACTCCGCCTGTCCCTTGTTTTTTCTTTGTGTTCTTAACTTTCTCCTTCCCCTCCCGTGTATTTTCAGCTCCCTCCTTTTCCTCTGTGGTTCAAATCTCATTGCCCCTATTTTTGCTGTTGCAAACAATTGGGTAAGGCTCCCATTTTCTTTGTCACATATCCGTGTCAACGTCACTTTTGATATTCTGCATCTTGTGTACGCTTTTCCTCCCTCAGTCGACTTCTCTCTCTTTCTCGTTTGGGTTCCCACCCCCTGTTCTCCTCATAAAGTAAACATTTATGAATGTGACCCTCGTCGTTAGGCCGTGAAGTGTATTAAATTTAGTCTCATTTCTCTAGTACAATAGAAAAGAGTCAACTTGGGACCCTTATTGTCTGTAAATACCATAAACAATACTTCAGGATTCTAAATGGCAAACACGTATCACGAATAAATGTTTAAGTGGAAATATTTTCATTCTCGTTGTCGTTATTTTATTATGCGCGGTAAAACTATCTGTATGCACAGTATCAGAAAGCAACACAGGGCGCATAGCGTTATTTGTGAGCCAAGCGAAACTTAAAATAGCACGTGAATAAATCAATAAAATATATATACATATATAAAAGTCATAGTCTAGATGTCTGAAAGTCTAAAACTCATACAAATAACTATTCATGGCTGGTCTATCAATCTTGGTATAATATAACATTATCGTGTTACTACTTTGAAAGTTCTTGCAATGTTCAGCGTCGCCGATAAAACTGCCTCCTGCATTCCCCCTAAGACTTGAGTAGTCTTTCGCCCAACCAGTGATCGCATACTAAGATTATTATTATTATTATTATTATTATTATTATTATTATTATTATTATTATTATTATTATTATTATTATTATTTAAATGACTCGCCTTTTCTGAAAGTTCACACTACGATACCACTTTAAAGAAAGTTTCACCTCAAAAACTGTTAATAAGAGTCCCTGAAACACAATTAAAGTGACAGACATTTCCTCTTAGGAACTTTAGCCTCAGCAAAACATATGTTCCTCTGCATTCTTAGGAAATCTGTCCCACTTTGTTTGAGATCAGAAAGAGAGCGGAAGGCTAGCAGATGTCAGCCGTACCTTATTTATAAGTGACCGTGGATGACAGTACACTTAATTTGGTTATTTTGATAGGAATGCCGCCTAGCTCCGCACGTGCTCAACCTTTGTTCTAGAGAAGAACGGTATTTTACTATGAATATTGCTTGTTTATATCGGTGCCAACTAAGGGCAACAGGTTAATTGCCAGACGAGCATTGTTCTGCTGAAAGTTATTTTTGTCACCGTAAAGTAAAATCAAAGCTATAGGTAACGTTTTAATCAACTGTCACTTTCACTATTCAAGTGAATTACAAAGTAAGCCTCTCGACTTTGGCTAATTGAATATAAACTGAATTATGGCGACGCCGATCGTAACAATTCTCATAAGCTGCAGCGCTGACATCACGTGTAGCATTAGCAAGTCAGAACTTGCTCAAGCTACTTTAGTATTTTTGTCCAGTACTTGAACTCAGAGGTCAGTAAACTTTGCAAAAATAAAAATAGCTGCGCAATACGAAACAAGAACTTTCTTTGTCTATGTTATTGAATCTCCAACGGTGTTATTTTATAATCGAAATAAAGCTGTCATTGTCTTAACAACTTGTCTAAGTAGGATATATCCTCTTCGCACGGAAGGCTTTCTGAAATTAATAAAATTAAAAGAATACTTCGTCATTAACTTAACTTGCTGAAAGTTGTCTGAGACATTTTTCAAGTTACGATCAAATAGATTTCATAACTAACCGGAAAGCAAAGCTGTTGATTTATTTGTTTTAGCCTGTAGTTAAGTTTACTTTTCATTTGACATGAAAAGGCAGATGTGTTGATATTCCTTTTGGGCGGTTATGATTTAATGGACACAAAATCGTTGCGGAAATTGATATTGTTACACAAAACTCCGGTTAACTCAGTTGACCCTCAGCGGTTCGCTGAAAGAAACACTGTCTACTGAAACAGGAAAAGCGGTCTGGGGATGGAAAATAAATAAATCATCCTTTCCCTGAAGTACAAAAGTGAAACAATTTCAGCCACAGTCTGCTTACAGTCAACACTCGCCCTGCGGACACCTCGCTATTATGGAAACCCCGATAGTGCGGACAGCAGCTAAATCCCCGGCAAAAATTAAACTACACACGTTTGACTGAAAGAAATTTCCCCTATTACGGACTCTCGCTATTAAGGACACTAAGTCGCGGCCCCGATGGTGTCCGCATTAAAGAGAGAGATGAGGGAAAAGTGAAGGGGGACATTTGGATATCTCGATTTGCCATGCTCTTTTTGTTAATCGGCATCCCTGCCATCTGTTGCCAGGTTCTCGCTTCAATCCCTGTTCTCCGGTTTAAGTGTCAGCACATACTTGAGGCTTTCAGTTCATAATATTTTGCTTTTTAATGTACCAGGAGCCTGTTTCTCGAAACTCGCGGTAACTTATCGGGCCCGATAAGTGTCTCTGATGATAAATGTTTCTTAACAGAAATCAATTTTTGTTAGCTTTGAATACTTGATTTTAAAATTTTATAGTTATGTGAAAACATTGGCCAAGTACCATGTCTGTAATCACTGTGTAATCAGCGAAAAAAAACATTTTAAAATATACGTACCGGACCCGATAAGTTACCGGGACTTTCGAGAAACGGGCCCCTGGACCTAGTTTCTTTGTTCAACAGACTGTACTTAAATCCTTATTTCTAATTTCAAGGCCTTGAAGGACTTACACGTGCTATAAGTAATTGATGTCTTAGCCGAAATACTTTCTTTCCCTGTATCCTGGAAGTTCACATTAGTGACTCGCTATACGACAAAAAATTCGCAGGCTTGGCAGTTGCGTAAAATTCTAAATTTTGAGAAAAACTTTTTAAAAGTTGAAGTTTTCGTTCAACAAGAATTTTAATACGAAATATGTGATTAAACATGTCTAAAACCGTCCAGAGGAATAGTTCACACCCTCTTTCTCCTTCCTTTTGTCTTTGCTTTTTCTTAGGCCCCTCAGTACAGTCAACTTGCTTTATTTCGGACACTCTCGGGACCGCGAGTTAGTGTCCTTAATAGCGAGAGTCCCCAGTAATAGCAGGACTTTATTGCAATCAAACGTCTGTAACTTACTTTTGCTGGGAATTTATTTCCTGTCCGTATTATCATAATAGCGAGGTGTACGCAAGGCGATTGTTGACTGTACTTTTCTTTCTCTTTTTTGTCTTGTCTTGCATCTTCCTCTGTGACAGGTGAACATTGGCCTGATCCTGTTGCCTGCATCCGAATTCTGTAAACTTTCCTGGAGGAATGCCTGGAGCATTTAAAAGCTTTAAACAGCAGAAGTGCCAATGTGGAAGTGTGAAAGAGCACCATATATACCCATTTCAAGAATTTTTCGCCTAACATACACTTCCTTAGGGATGCGTAGCTATATAATACCGTTCAAAGCCTATTTCCGGTTTTGGGTTTTCCCATGCAAACACTTTTACAGCAGGGTGTCATCACTCAGCCTCACGTACTCTGGTTTAACTTAAGCAATAACTTGCCAAGTCCAGGCGCATGTTTATAGAGACTTGTCCTGTTCGCTATATCTTGCTGGTACTTCCACCAACTTGAGCTGCCAGTAGGGAGGGACTCGCGGGAAGCACAGTGCAGGAGACTGGCATGGATGGCTTTTTTTCGTTTTTTTTTTTTTTATTTTCATTCCTGCCAAATTCACCACATTTTCCCGAACAGTAACGCCATAATAATTTTGAAGCTTGTTAAATGTTCTATCGGTTAGTTGCCCTTCAGTCCCAGACCTGGGTTTTTGTGCTTCAACTTTCGAAGTGCTGTGTCCACCCTTTTCTGCACATGCCCAATGCATTTTTTTCAACAGTAATTCCAGACGCTTAATACACATTCTGTACTCAGCTAAAATTTTTGCTATCATCCTCTCCATAAAGCCTGCTTTACACGGACGAGGCAAGCATAAGCACAAGCACAAGCGCAAGCACATGAAAACTATGTGTAAACCGGTGCAACGCAAGCATAAGCGCCTTGTGCTTGCACTTATGCTTATGCTTGCGTCGTCCCGGTTTACGCGTACGACGCAACGACGCAAGCATAAGGACAGGCATAAGAGAATAGAACTTTTTTTTTTTCTTTTTTTTTTTTTTTGATATATATATATACTTTATTTACAACACAAACACTACTTACAAAATGTTACTTTACACAACTTACAGTGCTTACACTACTTACAACACCGTACGCATTACATTTTTCTTATATATAGAAAGAAGAAAAAAAAGTTACAATTACAATTATTTGGCGACTAATAACTTAAACTAAAGTGATTACTAACATAATTTACAATACTAACACTATAAACACAATGGCAACAGAAAAATATAAAAGGATTAGATATAGATTAAGTATAAGTGTTTTTCTTTTTATTTAGAAGGATAAGTAAAAAGAACTGAACGGCCTAGACTGCGTGAAAAATTGTCAACGGAAATTCAAAAGAAGAGAATAAGAGAATAAGAGAATAAGAGAATAGAACGATTTCCATTCTCTTGTGCTTGTGCTTGTACTTGCGCTTACGTCGTTGCGTCGTACTTGTAAACCGTGACGACGCAAGCTTAAGCTCAAGCGCAGGGAAAATGAACTGAAAAAAAAGGACAAGTTGTCACTAGTCCGCCATATTGGAATCAAATCTGGCGCCAAAAGGCAGTCCGCCAGCGCGATTGTACACATTTTTATGCTTCTGCGCTTGGGTGTGTCATCTTATGCTTATGCTTATCGCACGTGTAAACTTCCTTGTGCTTATTTTTTTAACAGCTTTATTAACCATTACGCATGTTACATACAGCAAATTAAACAGCCAGAAAGAAATGAAATATATGTGCAAAGTGATTTAAAGTGATAAGGCCAAAGGGGCAGGTGCGAGGATCCATGCGAGGCACCTCCCATGATACAAATAATAATTAAAACACGATCAACCAAAAGACGCTAAAAACTAGGGATGGCAGGGGCAGGATCGTACAATTGAGCACGTACAGAGATAGAATATGTCAAAGTGATTCTGCAAAAGGTGAAACATGTGCTCAGCAACAAAGTTGCGGAAGGAAGCAGTAGTTGAAAACTGGTAGGGGGTGAGAAATTACAGATGCAGTTCCAGAACTTAACAATACGATTAAAGTGCTAGTTTTACATACAGGGGTTTTATGGTTATAAGGATTACTTAGTCTGGTTCGGCCGTGAGAAACAGGAGAAACAAAATCATAAACATTAAGATCAGTAAAACATTTCCGACATTTGTAAAAAAAAAAAGAAAACAAGATCTTTGAGTTCGCGGTCAAATGTCAGAGGACGAAGTTTCAAAGTTAAAAGTCTGCTCCTGTATAACATCACGCCTACAAGTTGTTTGATGATCCACCTTGTGGCCCTCCTTTGAACCCTTTCAATTTGAGTTTTTAATGCAATCTTGTCCGGGGACCAGACTTGTGCTTAAGCTATCCTTGCATCGTACGTGTAAACCTGGCTTAATATTCTGTAAACTGTAAATTATGCAGTTCCACAGATCGCCTGAAAATATAGTCAACACTTTCATTTTCCACGGCAGGAGCAGGACCTTTAAAATTTGCATTGCATGTGTTGTGGTCTGCTCTCCATCTACGGTATTTCTCACTGTTCCTGTCTAAATGCTCATGGAGCTTACACTGCTTATATTTCTGGCGAAGGGCCTGACCATCCAGCACCTTCCGTGGCTATATCAATAGAGATGGCAGTTACACAGCTATTCCTTGATGAAAAGCCTTGTTTCTGCCATGTCCCACCGTAAGAAACACTCCAATGTACAGGTCCAGATCCATTAGAGTCATTTAGCCTCTCCAGAGTTTTAAATTCCCAGTAGCTGCTATACGTATACTTCCTTTTGTAATGGACCCCAAACAAGTGATGATCACGCTTGAAATGTTTGCATAACTTTTTTGCAGCAGGAGGTGGAGGCATTTTCAAAATGTTTTGGCCCCAGTATGCCCCTTTCCAAGGGTTCTCATACTATAATCATTAATCAATTGAAATCCCGGCTCCCCTTTCCCCGGGATATAGCGGAAATTTAGCGCGGCCAAAGCTGGGATTTAACGCGCATTTAACAACGCGTTGGCCCTCCGGGGGAAATTAACACAATGTCTGTTTCACCAGGGCCATCATGCGGGGCTTTCACAGCGCACGTCACCAGCAGCGGGGACAACAGCAACGGTTTTTGGATATTTTTTCGGATTTCCGACCTGCAAAGTGACAAGAAAACGGGTTAACAAACAAACCTGTTTCCACAGCAACGAAATGACATAACCTCCTTTAAGGTGAGACATAGCATTTTAACACAAGATATTGGGACAAAAATCCGTCTATAAATGAAAACAAAGCATAAAAGATTTCAAATTTAATGGAAAATTTTTTTTCGACCAACACTCGCAACAGCCATCTTTATTGATACAGGGAAGGTGGTTGATTTTGAGGCCTTTAGCTAGACATGTAAGAGCTATATTAACATTTAAACAAGAACAGTGAGGAATACTGAAGATGGATGAATTCATGTTGTTGCAGTGATAGCCCAATTTGTGGATAGTGATGACCGCCAAGAACGAAAGAAACAGAAAACATCAGTCCGGAAATGGCAATATCGTATCCTTGCTCTAGCGGGGATAGAAGAGGGATGGAGTGGGGAGGGTGACGGTGGGGTGGCGAGGGGGACTTGTCACTTTGTCAGGCAGAAAAGTTAGTAAAGTAAATAATTGGAAAATAAGGCAACCAGCATATCTTCTACAGAGCGTCCTTAATTTCCACGCATTCTTCAATTGAATGAGAGAGGGAAGAGGGAGGGGATGTGGAGAGAAAGAGGGCGGAGGGGTGAGGCGAGAGGTCCGTCGAAATGTCAAACTACAGAGGGGGAGGGGGTGAGGTGAGAGGTCCGTCGACGTGCCAAACTACAGAAGGGGGAGGGGGTGAGGCGTGCAGTCCCTGGAAATGTCAAACTAAAGGAGAGGGGTAGTTTAACGGCTCTCCTAGTGGTGACAAGTAAAATAACGGCAGGATAGTTCAGCTAATGACTCAGTATTAGTACATTAGTGTTGTGAATCACTTCACTGGATTTCATTTCGTTTTGGACGACAATTACGCATAAGCTTAGAAACATTGTAACTCATCTTTATTTTATACCTTCACACGTTTACAATGTTGCGTTTAATAATATATCTAAAATTTATAAAATACTTAACACCAAATGAAGATCCTCAATGATCAGTTTTGATTATGATAATAATACCGGAAACATGACTTAATTTTCCCGTTGCTATATTTTCAATTACTTCAATTAAAAAATTACTGAAAAATTAAATTCACTTCGAAAATTGTTCCAAGTGATTACTTTATACAACAGTATGTCACTAGATGATTACAGGTTCAAAAGTCTTAATTTGATGGCACCCGACTATAACTCAATTCAGATTACTTTCAAGCAAAAGTCATTAAACCCTGATACATTGATGAATTGTTTTATACTAGTTGATTAAGTTCTTTTCGGTAGGGAGAATCTGCACCCAATCAAACTTTCAATTTGCCTTGCTCTACTAGTTAGTTTATCGTTAAATCATTTAAAGATCATTTAATTTTTTTAATCAATCAACAGAATTGTACTGATGCCATGATAAACAATAATCAAATTAACAAAACTGACATTGAATTGCAATCATAAATCATGTTGCCCAATGGTTATAAGATAAAGTTCTCTCGAATATAAACAATTGTTCAATCTTATGGTCGACATTCAATAGATTCATGCTTTTAAATGCTGACTCTGTCCTTTAAGAGTCTACTCCATATCCCTTGCCTTATCGCCTTACTAAAGGCAATTACTTCTTTCCAAGAGATGATCACTTAGAGATTTTTACGATTTGATCCATATATCTCAAACAAATTGATTCCAGATGGAACTCAATCAGTGACTTCAAATCTTAAACAGAATACATGATTCCCTTCCATTGCATCATGATACTGTTTTCAAGTTTTCGGGAGTGTTCACACTCGACTGCCACTGATCGCCAGAGCGAGAAAGCTATTCATTGACCGTGAACCGATGATCAGTAATATTCCTATGACTACCAGACCATTTAAACGGGATTTCTGGCGCCAGAAAGACTTCTGCAGGCAATCGCATAGTCTGAATCCAATTAAAAAATTACAGCTAGAGTGTAAAATACATGGAAATATGGCTATATTTGCGCCTGAATTTGAGTAACAGTAACATTTAGGCCACCTTTTGTAGAGTTCCTTAATGTAATCTACGTCATTGCACCTCAACGCCTACAATCAGCGCGAAGAGAAAATCGACTGTTGGAGATCAACTACAATAATTAACATTGTAAGATTACACAAATTGACTTTAACTATTACGCTGGTCAAAGTAAATGGCGTTTTAGCCGAAGGAATGCACTTGAAAAATACCTAAGTTGTTTCGTTGAAGAAAAGCTGTTTAACTATCGGCTGGAAAGCTGCTCAGCTTGCAATTTACACTTAATTTAGTGCCAAGCTGGAGATATATATCGTATCAACAACTTGTCGTCACAAATTAACTCCATCGCGTGTGTGAGAAAGACAGGGGCAGTGTAATAGCTATTGCTTCAAGTTCATTGTAAGACCAAACACGTGTCTGAAGTAATATATCAAACACGAGAAGGTGTGTTTCATCAGATATTCAAACACTGAGAAGTAGGTTGAAAAAACGAGGCGCAGCCGAGTTTTTTTAAACGACTTCGAGGTTTCGAGTGTTTGATATGGCT
The DNA here is from genome assembly GCF_977016875.1 of Pavona decussata. Classification (NCBI taxonomy): domain Eukaryota; kingdom Metazoa; phylum Cnidaria; class Anthozoa; order Scleractinia; family Agariciidae; genus Pavona; species Pavona decussata. The sequence goes on from NW_028145717.1 coordinate 1,286,284, forward strand.
TCTCAAATGATCAATAATTCTTGGAGAAATTCAAGGCTAAAGTTGGCAAAATTTTATGGTAATTAGGATCACATATCCAAACCACGGTCACGGTAGTGATTTTCTTTGTTTTCTCTTGATGAATTATTAATGAGTTTGAGAACAAAGTTTGAAATACTTATCTAACACAGCATTCCTCGTTCCGTGAAATACTAGATTTTCTTTGTCGTCCCGTAATACCTGCTACGTGTTACGTTATCGCCTTACTGAGAAAACTGCTTTATTTCTGACCCCTTTAATTTTCAAGTGCATCCCTTATCTTTTGTTACAAATTCCTTAATTATCATCACTTTTCTTAAACCAGGTATAAGGAGCTAATTCAGGGCTGATAACACTACCACGTGACATAAGTTCCTTTTATAATCAGTAGGGGAAGGGGTAGCCTGCGAACGCAGACGTATTTCCGGCTTTCGCTTCTCTCCGCCGAAAAATAACGTCTGCGTACCCGAGCGGCAAGACGATTTCCGTGACGTAGCGGCTTTTGTTTTCTCGTTGGCCAGTCAGATTACATGATAGAATGAAACTCGAGTGGTCCACGCGACGGGACAAACGCCACAGAGCTAGCATATACAATGATATATCGAAAATTAACCCTAACGGCTCAGAAGGATCAGTAAGAAAACGGTTTATTTGAGTATTTCCCTTCATGATCAAGATAAACATCATTAAGCAGAGCTAGGCTATGAATACTTTATTATCAATTTACTTGCGAACTGCGGGAGTCGGGCCGGCCCGTCAACATTTTTTAACGCCGCATGCGCGCTAAGCCACAAAACAATGGAGATACAAGCATGAAATCACGAGTAACGAAATCACGGATCCTATATGTCTTCACAGATAACATTTATTAAGCGCTGCCTGAAATCTTGCAGTTAATCCGAGCCTATAAACCTAAATAAATGCCACAGAACTAGCATACACAATTGCATATCGAAGATTGATCCTAACGGCTCAGAATGATCATTTAGCAGAGCTAAGCTAGCTATGAAGACTTTCATACCAATTTATATGCGAACTGAAGGAGTCTTGTAGGCCCGACAACACACTTTTGAACTTGGTAAGGCCACTAACTTGATTTTTCATCTAGCCGTGTCAATGGAAAAATCACAACCACGATATTTTTCTCACAAGTGGACTGCACAGACGAAAACACTATGGGCAACGCTTGATAAATCAACAACTTGCTAAGCCCCGTCGGCAAATTGACAAAAATATCTTTTCCTTTTCTACAGCATACTTGATTGAATGCTCCTGGTGCTTATTTAACTTTTCAATACCGAAAAGCTCGCAATGCAAACTTTGCTAAACGCGTCCTCCATACTGTCCGCCATTGTTTTTTCTCGTGTGGTGGTTTCTGTGATTTTATGAGTTAAATGGTGATTGGCTTAGAATTTCTACGTCACGGAAATCGTTTTGCCGCTCGGGTACACAGACATTATTTTTCGGCGGAGAGAAGTGACAGCCGGAAATACGTCTGGGTTCGCAGGCTAGGGAAGAGGAGGCTAGCAATCGACGATAGATAACTCGAGATTGACCAAATTTCACATAGCCCCCTCCCCCACCCCTCTCCGATAAACAAGACATCAAATTCAAGTTAAAACAAAAAACTGAAATACACAAGTAAGGTCTATCCTAAAATATTTTTTATGTGCATTGAAGGTCAGTACTACACATGATTGGAAGAGTTACTGCTATGAAATTAAAATAAAATGTTCTCGTTATGACATATTCTACTACTTGATTTCTAGCAAAAAAATTTCAGCATAGAAATATAATAATTAACATTGGTGAAATTGAAAGACTTAGAGCTGGGGATTAAACCCCAACGCCAGTTTGTATTTTTTAAGTTGTTTCGTAGAAAGTTTCTACTTCATCCGGTTGAAAGTGATAGCTACTTCCTCCCGCCAGGAATGTTCGTGCGAAGTTGCTCTGATAGCTGTACCCACTCGGGGGGGCGTAGGTGTTACCAAGTTCTGTGTTTGAGTTTGTATTTGATGAGGCGTAGTCAGATACGTGAATATCATGACCACCGAAAGTAGGTCCATAATGAGAGCAGCTGTATGTCGAATAAGCCCTGTGAGAACTATATTTTCCTGTTTGAGTCAGTTTCACCGGCGCCCATCCTGGCTTGTTTACCAATGAAAACAGAAAAGCTTTCGTATCATATCGATAACCACAACTGGAAACTAACAAGAAAATAAAGAAATTAAAAAACAAACAAACTGACACATGCTTCTGATGATTACCGTATGGGATAAAGGTAAAGTCACAATTCAGGCCTAAATGGCCCACACAGCGGGTCGAAGATTAACCTGACCACCTTAGTATCAAACAACTAGCTAGGAGTTCTACTCCAACCCACGTACATCCCCTCCCCCCTGAGTAGTGATGTGTCCATCACTTGACTAACCAGACAGTCTTTTGCCGGTACTCACTTGTACACCAAGGAAGACAGTGAGACAATGCGGAGTTAAGGCTACTGTCTGACGAAACTCCGCGACAATATAGAGATCAGAGTTAGCCTCGAACCACTGACCATTTGATCAACCGATTAAAAATCCAACCCGCTAACCATTTGCAGTTGTGACAAAGAATCACCCATTACCTCTAGTTAACGAAAAAGCTTGCAAACAAAGACGCGTCTCATTGCTTACAACTGGTGCTTCAGTTAGGGATTGATTCGAGGCTAACAACAAGGTGGTCACTAATCATTGGAGCAGTGACATATTTTTTCGGGCTTACATTCCTTGCCCAAGCTTAAGAATAATTATAAAAACCCGTAGCGCGTATGCGCAAGTGAACCCTTTGAAAATTGCAAACGTTTGTGGAGGGGGAAGAGAGAGTTAAAACAATGCAAACATCTAAAGACATTTGTTCAAGAATGTACGTCCTCCTTTGGTGTATTGAACTTAACAGTTTAATGAGAAAATCCTGAAGTTTAGTTATCGTGAGAGACACAAAGAAGAGTCAAGCTTTAGCTATAATGACTGACACACCTCAAGGTTGCATTGTATAGAGACACTATGAGCCCGTTTCTTAGTATTTTGCATATTAAAAAAATCGAAAAAAATTGTCTCATAGAAATTTAACACATAATCCTTGGATTTATTGTTTTAGCATAACCTGTTTTAGCATAACCTGTTAATCGATCTATCAAACACACAAAAAAATATTTTTCATTTTATAAAGTTTGATAAATAAGTGCAATTATTATTATTATGATGATGCATGCTAAATCGCAGGCGCTCTGACAAAGTGGCGCGTTTGCAAAGTTAATTCATCATTAAAATAAATCTACACAGTAATCTCGCCATACATTGCGCAGTCTCAGAAACTTGCGAACCGTAGAAGAAAAAATGATGCTAAGTTAAAACTAAGTTTAATTTCAAAGTCTTTTTCATTTTAAAATTCTGGAAAAGACTTTACAGCAAAGTACAATTGTCTGAATAGTAAAATGGACCACTGAGGATTCATCATACAGGTATGTGTAAAAGCACGCTGTTCGCTGTAGTTGTTTAGGATCTAGCATCTCCCAGTTGACCACTTTCAAAAGGTTTTTGTAATTGATCGCTTGTGATGGGAGTTTTATGAACAACTGCACCAATTTCCCCTCTTTCTTCAGTTTTTTGCAGACTACATTGAGCGTATCATTTGCCTTAAATTCGTAATCACCAAAGATAGACCACGGCTTGTTAATCGGTGCTTGCTTCAAAAATCTATCAATGGCCTCTTGAATGGCTTTGTTAAGGTGAAGAAACTTTGAAGGGTTCTCCAACTATTTGTCTTACTTACACATAAAACCTCTGCAAACAAGTGTTTAATTTGACTATTGTTTATTGTTCAATGGGTGTAGTAATTTCTTTTTGGATTGAAAACCAGTCTAAAAAAACTTTTCTTTGACAACTTTGTTTTGTTTACTTACGAACTTAAGGAGGCTCGCAGCAGTTTTTCTGGAATTTTTGAAATTACAATCTCGTATGCAAGAGAAAACTTCTATCTCCTTCATACTACATCATCATTTCAAAATATGAACAAATTCAAAAATACGAACATCGGTTTCCAAGTAACAACTATTACTATAGCAACGGTAGCGCCTGGCCTCTCATTTTAATCATTGTCGATTATCTCAAATTCTAAATGAATACGTCAAATAAATAAATAAATAAATAAATAAATAAATAAGTAAATAAATTTTTCAATCAATCAAATATTTTTTTTGGACTTTCGAGGTACACACGTACGGCCCTGCCGAACTAAGGGACCGATTATTTAAACGAAGTTAAAGCCGAGGTTGAGAAGGTCGTACTCTAAATACCACCGCTTTTCCCAAGATTTCGCTTATTTAAACGAGGTTTAGTTGTTGATTAAGATGAAGTTTACCAGTGGTTTTTGGAGTAGTCGTCAAAGCCTGATTTTGACTTAAACGATGTCTAACTTAACCTCTGTTCAAGCAATCGTGCTAAGTGGTCTGACCCGGGTGGAGTAAAATACTTTCACCTGGTACATTCGATTTATTCTCTCTGATTTACGATTTATTTTCTCACTACTCTACGACGCAACCCGGTTATTAGCTTTGACATACTCTACTCCAAAACTAGCGTTAACTGACAATTTGGGCTTAAAATGATGTTTTTAAGAGTTACTGTATTTTAACATCGGTGATTGTACTCTTTATTAATATAGATTTCGACGGAGTCCATTTCTCAATTATATGCTTCAAGTAAAGTTCGTTCTATTTATCGTGTAAACGCCAACTCCAATTCAAGGTTGAGTACACCTCTTTTGGATTTATAATAACTCCAAACAAAAAAAAAAACACTTCACAGTGTTACTCTAACCCCTGGAAAACTACTGCGCATTTAAAATACCAACTTGGTATACGGTAAGGTAAATTAAGACACTTACTCCATGAGTCACTGGTGTACCCTCCAAATATATACTGGCCGACCTTTATTATCGTCACAGTAGGACCCTTGTTATCGCACCCAGAGTGAAAGGTAGATGCAGCCCAACCATCAACGGACGCACGCCAACATCGCTTCCAGGCTGATGACTTGCTTTGCACAACGGGCTTTAGCCAGGTGTTCAATGCTGTCAGGTATTTGTTGTTCTTTCTTAGGATGGATGAACTTGCTAAACCAGCTAAAGCAAAATAATAAATGATAACCAGCATCAACAAGCGATCGACTATTAGCTAGATTAGACAAACCCGCAATCTGTTTAGCTTCAGAAGGACACTGATTCTAATATTCGGTACATCACTAGCCCTGGGTGTACGTTTGAGAAAAATTTCTGAACCTCACAGGCAAACCAGCTAAGAAGAAATGATTTATATCGAATTTCTATGTTTACTAGAATGGTCAGCGGGTTATGCTGAAACAATTAGACCGCTCGTTCTCCTTTCATATTGTCTTTAATGGTTGGCTCAGCTCTTAAACCCTGGCTAATGCAAATATCACACGATAGAAACTTTTCCAAACGGTCAAATAAAAGTTTTAACACGAATTTTTGTAGAACTTCTTTCACAACCATTACAGATGTTAACTTACGAGGTCATTGCATCTTCGCTTAACATCATGATGTCATAAAGTCAAGAAAATTTGGTCGTGTATTTCCTAGTTTCATGTCCCAAACATTCAGAGCTAAACACTTTCCTGTTTTTGAGCGAACGTTGAAGGGAATTTTTCTTTAAAATAAAATTTGTAGTTGTTAGTTGAAGTTGCTAGTTCAGAAAACCAACAGTCACTCAAAAAGTGATCTTCAAAACCAATGGGAAGGTAGTCATAACCTGAGACACTAATAAGTGTGATCTATGAGAAAATTTAACTTTGAACTTTGCAAACATGACATGAATTTGAAAAGCAGATACCGAACAACTTCTTATCTTCTAAGGTTTATAATACCTTGTGTCATGATTGTTCCACGTGGCTGTTAACAGTGTCATAATAAATCGTTCATGTAAAAAGTGTCGAAAATTTGTTCTTTTATTCCAAGAATTGTCTCAGTAATTTCTAGGAGCCCTTTTTGGATGATATGGAGCTTTTTAGCTGGGCGTGTCTAAGGTTCTTTCTAATATGAGCTGCACAATTAATGATGTTGCAAATATTAAAGTTATTTCCTTGCCATTGCGCAAATTTCGAGAATAATGGGGCCATTAAAGTTTCAGAAAACGTCGAAGATTTCACGTCGGAACTCCCAGAAATGAACTAAAGACATTTCGCTTAAAGCACTGACCTATGAAAACAATCATTCAACGTCTTCACTTTTGCAATTTCGGTACAGCAGGAAAAAAAAAAAACGAAATTGATCAGGTTTGGTTTTGAAATAATTAAAACATACTAGGCACCATGCATTACTATTTGTTATTATACAATTGCAACCCTTACCTGCATAATTATAGCATCCAAAGCCGTCTCCAATGTAACCTTGGTTACACTTGCAGGAGGATGAACCCAGTGTGTTGGAACAGGTGGCGAACTCATGACAGTAGTTTCGCTGCCTTGAACATTCGTTTAAATCTAATCAACAAAATGAAAAATACATTACGCTTTGTACGCAATAGCGGCTTTATCGTTGTCAGCGTTAGCAGTCCCCACCAAACGTTTCAATGTGCGATCGAGGGTCGAACTAAACAGCGAAACAGACTACTCATCCTGTAATGTGTACTCTAATGAATGTAGCTGAGGGTGTCCAAGATTCCTTCTAATGTGAGCAGCACAATTACTGATGTCACACAAAGTGCCTATCACCCCTACTCAATTCCTTTCATTCTCAAAAGTAGAAGTAGAAAGTAAGCCAAAACAAGCAAAATAATGAGATTTGAAGTTATTCTCGATTTTTAAGACGCGATCGAAATCACAATTTCTGAAGTTAAAACCGCGCCATTAAAGGACTGGCACTAGCCGGTGAGTTGTGAGGTCGACCCTGTATCTCGATAACAAGCACACAACAAAACAGCATTGACTCGGAGTGAATTCTACGCGGGCTGTTCGGGTATTTGGCAGATTTTGGCTCCGAATCGGAGCTAAGCTACTCTCAGATGATTCAGAATTTAACTACAACCCCGAATACGTGATTGACGCGACGCTCAAGCGCGTAAAATAGGAATGAAAGGCCTACACAACTCTTACTCGCATGTTTAGCGCTTCTATCTCAGTCTTTTGATCAATTTAGTTTCTTGTATGTTTACAGCGGGTTGGCATGACGATTTGAAGGATTTTTATGACAATCATAGAACAAAATCATGTGCTTATCTGTAGCATGTTTTGTATTTTGATCTCAAAGGACATTTCTGGGTTTTGAGTTCTGCGTTTAGCGCCTGTTTATCTCACCTCTTGTTGTTTCTGTTTAGCAGCTGTCGATCTTATGCCATTTCATTTTACTAGTATTTTGGTCTAGTTTGGCTCGTTTCAGTTCGCAGTCCGGTGAGGATACAGCTTCTAGTTAGGATTGAACCGTGTGATAATTTTTAACCTCCAAAAGCGACCGCTATTGTTGTTATCTTTGCTGGGATTTGAGCTGTGTAAGTACATCAGTTTATCTTACAGTTTTTGTATTACGGGCCCCGGCCATTTGTTTTTGTGGCAAGATGTTGTGTCTCTGATCACTGCTATTTGTTTTTGGAACCTTTCTCTAGACTGTAGATTTCTTCAAGAGCTATGTAATGCGTGAAATTTAGGGCTTAGTTTGTTTAGTTACGGTTTCGTTTTTTCACCACCTCGCTTCGCTCCGCTCTGAGGTTTGTGTTGGGGGAGCTTGCTATTTTCCAAATATTTGAAATCTTTCGGTTTTAAAGAATATTTTACTGGGGCAGAGGGAAGTGTAAATAAGCAAGTCTTTCCTATGAACTAGCTGCTCGCCTATTGTCAACGAAACCACCACATCAAAAATTTTACTTCGCGGAGGAAACATCAACATTTTCTGTAGCGTAAATACAAATATTAACTTGTTCAGTCGATATTTTTATCATTTTTAAATTGTTTATTAGCTGAAATTGGCCTGATAGAAAGAGAAGTAAAACCACACAACGTTTAGAAAGCGTTGCGTGTGTTATTTTTCCGAATATCTTGATTTCCAGGTAAGAAAAGCCGACTTTTTAAGTAGTATTTCAAACATGTCAATCGACCGACATGTTCGATTGACTCCTAACCTTGTTCTTCACCGACACATCCAAGACGAAGCTTTTTTAAAAAGAATGATCCGTTCTTCCTGGAAAGCCTACTCCCAAATTTATACACGCGGAATTGAGAAAGAAAAAGAATTAGCTTTATCATGTCACTGTGCCCCTTCATCCGCTCGCCAACAGACAGCAGTCTTAAGGGCGATTTAGACGGTACGATTTTGCCTATGATTTGTCGCATACGACACGCTTACGCCATGCCTACAACAAGAATCGCGTCGTGTAAATCAACCTGCAATATCCTTACGACAGACGCACACAACACGAAAAACGTCGTAGAATTTTAAAACATGTTTCAAAATCCTACGACAATCGTAGGTAAAGGCAATGTTGAGTGGCGAGAGTTGTGTACGATTTTTACATGACGCAAGCAGCGCGCGCTCTAGAAATCGCATGTGACAGTCGTAAGAGAAAATCGTACCGTCTAAACCGCCCTTTAGAAGTAGAAGACTCCGCTCGCTTCTTCGGATTCTTGTGAGTCTAGACCAATTATAAATTAAAATAAGTTTACTATTTCAGTAGGTTTGTTTTGGCTGCACCTATAAGCTTGAAAAAAGGGAACACTTCTCACTTCGTTCGCGGCGATATTTGGCACTAGTTAAAATCAATACACCTGGACTTGTGGTCACCGCTTTAGCATGGACAGTTGGCGTCTCATTCATACCGATATTATCTCGTTTCAGTCTTGAGAGGATTGGCTTGTTACTCACCTCATCAATAAATCAGAATCGACGCGTGAAGTCGTCGTTCGTGAAGTACTTGGAGCATGTTGACGATTTTCCGAGTTAGCCCGCTTTTGTTTCATGAAATCGATCTATTTCTTTCTGTGATTTTCTGCACTTCATCGTTATCGAACAGTATAGCGTGCAGAACTATACCCTTCTACGTGTCTGAGAGGCAGCACATTAACCTACCACATAGCTTCCTAACACATTTCAAGTTCAGTATAGAGAATGTAGTGACAACTGAGCAAATGTTCTATGGCCGAGATACCGGGCGACGTCACAAGCTTGTTATTTCCCAGTCTCTCAACTGCTCCTTTTTGTATTCAATATGGCGGAAAACGGCCTATTTTGGGCAATTTTGACGTCTAATAAAAACAAAACGAAGCATGGAATACGATTTATTTCTTCGCAAAGCGTCTAAGACATGCATAAATTTTCGAAATTCATTTAAACTGTGTAAGGGTTATAGGCACTTTAAAGTCATATCCTTAAGTCTACTAATCTCCCCTTCAAATCTACGAATTACATCTTGTGGCAAACCGTCACGAGTGTCTATTGATCATACTTCACCAATTTCACTTGTAATCAGCCTACCTTTCTTACAAGTATACTGATGGCAGTCACTGCATTTCACGTCATTCCATTTGTAGTTGTGCTCCACGCCAAGTGCGAGCACGCAGTCTTCTTCTCTAAAATTATTTGGTTGATTTTTAGCCCAAGCTGTAAAGTTCCCAGCTCCACGATCCGCCCAAGTGAAGGTACCCTCTGTGGAGATGTCATTCAATCCCAGCCAGGATTTTTCGCCATTATGACGATGCTGCAAAAACACGTTTTCTTCATTATTGTTAATATCAACAAGGACTGAGTTTTCGTGACGGCATTTTTTCAGCGCTGTGGTCCAGTTTGTGCATGTTTCACTTGTATAGTAACAAAATCCATTGAAATAGCTCCAGTCAGGATCACAGATGTCTGCAATTAAACAATAAGAGATTTTACAATTCAGAACTTTAATAACCAAAGAATAAAATTGATAATCAATAAGTTTCGCTATCAGCCAACATTAATCAATGTTGATTAATGAATTGATATTTTGAAATCATTCATGATGCTGTGAGGTCAATCAATCAATTATCAATCAATCAATTTATTAATATTTGAGCGTGGCATGAGGTTGCTCTCTATATCCGAGCTAGAGGCTCATGTGTAAAACGCATGACAAAACCAAGGACCCAGAGCAAGGAGAACTTTACTTACAAAAAACAATCAAGGAAACAAATTCAAGTATTGAGTAAACGTAAAAATGAAAATGAAAATGAAACAGATTAAGAATATTAAAATTAGTAAATAACTAAAAATATATAAATGCTTTACCCACCCACGTTAACATAATAAAAAAATAAAAGGTACATGTATAATCCCAGGTTAATACAACTAAATAGGCCATATCACGGTTTACGACGCCATTTTGACGGGTAGGCAAACAGGCTTGAAATAACAGTGTTTGTATGGAAATCCGATGTCTAATATTTTTCATAAAAATTTGAACTTTTTATACATTTGTCTGTATAGCGAACCGCCGTAAACTGCTTCTAAAAATAGTTCGCGCGAAAAAAAAAATACAGGGAAACGTATGGAAAATTCAAAACACGACTGTATGCTTTCTGGCACAATGATATCCCTCCAATTTTTTTTATTTTAAATCCTTTCCCTAGTGCCAAAAGTTTCCAATTCATGAATTTTTCAGATGCGATGTTTTATGAAAATTATTTGACATCGGATTTCCATACAAACGCTGTTATTTCAAGCCTGTTTGCCTACCCATCAAAATGGCGTCGAAAACCGTGATAAAGCCTATTATGATACCACCCCAAATCAAAGGTCATGACGCTAATATATTTGCAGATGTTTGACGTGTTATTTTAGGAAAGACATGTACACTCTTAACGAAATGTCCTCAATGGATTTAGAGACTGTTTAGAGACTATTTACACATTCATGAGCTGTCTAGGTTTCCAGAAGTTTCCAGAAGCTATTTTGAGCCAACTGTGATGTTCTTTTAAAAGGCGGGAAATTACCGGTTAAACTAATTTTTGGCAGGCTGTGATTCTAGAAAGTTCTTCCGCGTTATACAAGGGAATGCGTATTGTTCACTCTCTCCTTCTGCCTTTGAATAAAAGTTACGTGTCCTAGTACTGGATTCGTTTCTGACTATTGACGCGTTGGTGAGCGAAACTTTTCAACAGCTATCATTCCGAGTAAGATGATCAACTATTACCGTTGTTGTGCTTAATAAGGCTGATGACAGATCGTTATCAAAGGGAATTAATGAATACAATTAGGGAGACTTTAGTTGACCATCGATTGGCCCAAAGATGAAACTTTATTGAAAACCAAAGCGCCATGCTGTGCCTCTCCTTTTTTGCCTCAGAGTTTCTGCTGAGCGATCCCGATCTCACAGATTTCACTTCTCATCCGAAGTACTGCGTATGATCTTACAATATTATTTGTGGATGTTACGATGCTTTATTCTCCTCATTAAGTTGAAATTATCAGGCAAGGGCCAAGCATTTACTGACCTGTAAGCACCGCATAACTCACAGACAGCGGATCATATCTGGTCTGGTACAATTCCTTGACACAGACTCTGAAGCCAGAGGAATTCATGTTCTGCAGAGCAAAACTTTAGTTAATGCTCACTTGCTACTCTAGTTAGAGGTTAAGAGTGTTTTCCAAATATCTGAATACTTCATATATTTCATTGCTAACGGATGAACGTGCCTGAAACATGAAATTCAAAACCTATAATGCCGTAATATTTATTAGAAAGGAATATTCATGCAACCTAACGTTGTTGAATTGTTTCACCATTTTCAAACTCATAGGTTTTGTCGCTGACATTGCGTTGCTATACGAACAAGAGAACGAAAATTAAAAGGCAATATTTAGAAAGGGTATTTTCCATAGGTATAGTTGGAGTTTCTATAAAACAAAGCTTTACCTCGATCCATGTTGTGATGCCGTTGTGCACTGGAGCCGAGTTTCCACTTGCCGTCGTGCTGTGATTAGCGGATATTAAAATCGTTGGTGTCGAGTTGTAAGCTCTGGTAAATGAAACAAACTGCAAAACAAAAGAAATATTAATACTACTATTTATTTATTTATTTATTTATTTATAATTAATTTATTTGTTTATTTATTTATACATTCCAATACTTTATTTACCCACGCTACATCTAGCAGTGATAAAAACTCGTTAAAACATGTGCGTGAAGCGAAAAGCATCAAAAAGAAAAGAAATAATTTAAAAATTACTTAAATTACTTAGATTACTTAAATCTTAAATCTATCTAAAAACCTGCTTCTTCAAAAGACATTTAAAAGTAGAAATATCCTTGGCATTTCTAACATACGTAGGCAACGAATTCCAAAGTTTTGCAACTAGAAATGAGAATGACTTATGGCGCTATTCTGGATTAAAATTGGGTAGCGTTAAAATTGTCCCAGACCCTCTTAAATTATAATTACAGATTTTAATCTCAAAAAAGTCCTCTATGTACCTTGGGGCTTCTTTATTAATGCATTTATATACCAAAACTAGGGCCCGGAATTTTCTTCTTTCTTCTAGCGTTCTCATGATACCAGCCATATTTAATAAGTGGTTGTATGGTGTATGCTTTCCATACCCATATCCATTTGCAGTTTTATCTCTGAGTGTAGAATTAATCGTCTTTTTATCTTATTTTCATTTTCACCAAATGTCTTACGGGAAAAAATATCATGTCTTATAAAGATATATAGTGTTTCCCTTTTTTTTTTCTTTTGAAAATTCTCTTTAAATTTAGTGGTTCTTTTCGTTAACTGCTTAATGACCTTCACTCTTAATACAGAGTTTATGGCTACGCAAGAAAAGCAAATATTATTAAACAAGGCTCCGTGACACAGCTTTCTTAATATACCATGGCACGCTAATCTTCCACTGCATACCATGTGCCGGCGGCTAGCGTGAACATCATGTGACAAGAGTACACCATTCCCAGATATGAAACTGGACTTTATGTAGGAACTTATGGTAAAAGTGTGTACTTTGATATAGGAAACACGAATTCAAGTTCTTTTACAGATATCATACAGGACTCCATTCATAAATGTCGTACCACGGCACTCGATTTTGCAGAGTGTTTTACACAGTCCTCCATATACTTCCATGGCTTGATATTTGATCGTAAGCCTGCATATTCCGTAAAAGATTCCGCAGAAGATTTTTGGGAAATTGGCCAGGGAAACTCGTTTTACCTTTAAACGCCGTTGCTTTCTAGATCTAGTCAAGTTCACAGTAAGCGTTGTTGTTTTCGTCTGTTGGTGGGTTTGTGTTTGGAAAACTGATCGTTCCGTGCTCGTTAAACAGCGGTTTGTGGAGTTTGGCGAACGCAAACCAGTTCTGTCAAGAGAAATAACAGTCTTAAATGGAACCACTGAATACCAACCAATAAATGTGAGAAGCCACTGCCAAATCTGTGAGACGTGTTATTGAAAGTGAATGGATTATTTAGTCAGTGACACAGGCATACTCGGAAGCCATGTTAATTTAGAGAAGGTCTTGCCCGGAAAAGCGTTTTATCACTTAAGTATGCTTTATTCCTTCGGCTAGACAACGCAGTACAAAAAGCCACTTTTAGAAAACCAAACAGTGCAGCCCTTCGGCCTTAATCTCGAACTCATGATCACTCCTTTCACAAAGTACTCAGAAACGCATAAGCAAACAGCTGAATATCATAACTTTTCTGAGAAGCAAAGAACCTAAATGTTCTAGGTAATAATGATATATTTGTCAAAGCTTCTTGTTTTATTAAAAATTTTGATAGTACGCTGTAGCACTCCTGCAACTTTCACCTTGCATAAAAAATTGCTCAAAACGACAATAACTTCAACCAATCAGGGGATTGAACATTAATGGTAGTAGCTTTGTACAAAACACCTATAGCTAAGAGCATACCACGTTAATGTCCTCATGTTTTCCATCAAAATTCTGCATTTCTCTAAGGCATGCCTTAAAAGAGCTCTTTGTAGTATCTTCGAGCCAAATAAGAGCGGCATCATACTCATTCCCTGTCCTTAAATGTTCTGACGTTATAAGAACCACAGGCGCTTCAGCAAACTTGTCCTAGAAAATTACAAGAAAAGAGGTAGTTGAAAATAGAGAAATCAGTTGGTTAATAAGTATATTTAAATGTTTTTACTGTTTCCTGAGATTCCTGGCAGAATGAACATCCAACGTATATATCTATATTATATATTTCGATTCCAAACTACTTGAATAGTTGTTTTACACAGAACAAAACTATGTCATGATTGACACTTAGATAATTGCTGATTGTATATCAGAGTTACCTTGAGTGCAGTTTTGGATTTTTATTAAATGTTCTTTTCTTACGTCCTACCTTGGGAAAAGTTACATCCGCACAGTTTGTCCCAGACCACCACTTTTGCAGCTGAATCTTTCCAGTCAAGCCCTCTGGTGGGGCTCCTTGGTACGCGATCCAGTCGACAGTTGCAAATGGGTTGAAATTCTCCTTTTTTCTCCCAGTTTGCATAACGCAAACAGTGAAATTTTTGGGACTGATATTTTCACTCCACGATGTCACTGCGTCGTGGACTGTTACGGAATCGTTAAGTTTCATATGATTAACGGTGACTTGAACGTGAACCTGTTTGTCCGGATAGAAGCGGTATGGAGGAAAAGCCACTGTTTTGCAGCTGGAATCGGCCCATTCTGGAACATGGAGGAGTTCTACTCGGCCTCGAACAATTGGAAAACCTGGTAAACAATTCAACGTGTATAACATTAATTGCTCAAACTGATAACTCACTCTTTGGTTGGTATCTGATCTGCAGCACCTTTTGCAATTTGATCTAGTTGCTACAGTGACAGTTGTGTTGATTAAAATCTCATTTTTGTTTTAACTTATAGTTCGGTATTAACCTCTCACCAGTTTGGTAGGTCCCACGTACCCGATTAACTTGTGGTCTGGCACACGAGACCCTGTTTTTTGGTCATTACGCCTCTGCTTTTGTTGTTATCTGTCCTTTGAATATTCTGCAGATAGCCGAGTGAGTTCTTTGCAGAGTACAAGTTTCTCATTTCACAAAAGGAGAATGTACAACTGTATAATATGGTCTTCTGTGAAGCTTTCATGCAAGGTATTGTTATAGAGTATCTCTCTTACCTTCACAACTTCCTGGATGGTACACAAGGTTATTTTCCAGTCCTCTACAGTAACTTAACTCATGCCAGCATTTGTTGTCGTATGTTGTTCCATTCGCAGTGCACACTGGATCCTGATAGGATGGACATTGTTCAAAACACTCACAGCGGGCGTCATGCGCACTGTAGGTCTTGCACACTCCAAACCGTGGACAATGCACATTAAGGCAGGGATTGAGATCTGTGACAAAAAAAACAACAATTAAAAAATAACTAAATATTTTCTTTAATGTCATACTTGCGTGTAAAATGAGAGATTTCTTGAATATCTTGCTTATTGGCATTGTAAGTAAAGATTAATAACTTTGGTAAAATTGCAATAAATGAATATAAATAAATAAATTAATTAAGAAGTTAATTAAAACACAAAAAAATATCTAAATATAATAAATGAAAAAACAACCTCCAATCACAGCATAGCTGACTGTTAAAGGGTCGTGACCGCTTCCTGATCCCTGTAAGTCTTTTACGCAAATCTTCATACCCTTAAGGCCAACCTCCTGCAAAAAATAATAACAATTTGATAACACTTACTCCCCTTTTCATGTTTAGGTAAAAAGCCATATCTTTATAATTAATAACTTTAAAAATAATTTGAATTTTTTCTAACGTCCAAATCCAAATCCTACCGAAGGAATGTTTAACGTGTCTAGCTAGTTCAGCGGTTCATCCCTATGTGGAACAAGGTACGTTCTGATTCTTATTCTTGGGTCCACTTCCAAAGAAGGATTGTTTAACCTGTCTAGTTCATCCGTTCAACTCCATTTGGAACAAGTTGCGTTCTGATTTTTCCCTGGGACCCTTCAAAAAAGAGGATTGTTTAACTTTCCTAGTTCAGCAGATCAATCCCATTTGGAACAAACTGTGTACTGATTCTTTTCTCAGAGTCCCCTCCCAAAGAAGAATTCTTTAAGTTGTCTAGATAATTCGTTCAACCCCAGTTGCAGCAAAGTGCGTTCTTATTCTTAACCCAGGGTCCCTATCCACAAAAAGATTGTCCCACTTGTCCAGTCAGAAGTTTAAACCTATTTTGAACAAAGTGCGTTCTGATTCTTTCCTCGGGATCCCTTCCCACAAGAGGATGTTTAACTGGTCTTGTTCAGCAGTTCAGCCCCATTTTGAAGAAACTGTGTTCTGATTGTAGTCTGACGTTCCTCTTCCAAAAGAGGATTCTTTAATATGTCTAGTTCAGCAGTTCAACCTAATTTGGAATATAATTACGTTCTGATTCTTACCCCATGGTCCCTTCCCACTAGAGGATTCTCTTACTTGTTTAGTTCATCCGTTCCATAACATTTGCAACAAAGTGGGTTCTGATTCTTTTCTTAGGGTCCCTTCCCACATCAGGATTGTTTGACTTGTCTAGTTCATCCTTTCAATCCCATTTAGAACAAAGTGCGTTCTGATACCCTGCTTCTCACAGGAGGATTGTTTGACTTGTCTTGTTCAGTCGTTCAAACCCAGTTTGGAAAAATATGCGTTCTGATTCTTTTCTCAGGGTCCCTTCCCACTACTGGATTGTTTCACTTGAGTAGTTTAGTAGTGTAAACCCATTTTCAACAAAATGCATTCAGATTCTTTTCTTTGGGTCCCTTGCCACTGGAGGATTGTTTAACTTGTCTTATTCAGAAGGAGTTAAACGCAGTTTAAGAGAAAGTGCATTCTGTTTCTTTTCTCAGGGTCCCTTCCCACAGGAGGATTGTTTCACTTGTCTAGTGCAGCCGGTCCCTTCTCACGCAGCAAAATCCCGTCTCATAGAGCTAAAATACGACAGCTGATAATATCATACCTCCACCCAGGCCGTGATGATGTTGTTTTCTGGGGGAACGAAGCTTTTCGCTTGACGGTCATATTGGTGATGAACGGACACAAGGACAACTGGTGACGCATAGAACGTGGTGTTAAAAAGCACTTCCTGAAAACGATAGATCAATGAATAAACAAACAACTGATTAGATTTATAAATCAATACGGAAGTTTTAATTAATCTTATCTAATAGTGAAGTAACTCAAACAGTCATTAGGAAAGAAAGTTTTTTCAGGAACTTTTTTTAGTAACTATAGGTTTTTTTTATTCTTATTTATTTATTTTTTTTCTTTATTTGTTTATTTATCTAATTATTTATATTTGTTTTATTAAAGTTCATTTTACTATCTAATTTTGTTTAATAATTTACTTAAAAGAGCTGTAAGTTTTCAGAGGGCTCTGCAAAGGAATATTTTGAGATAATGCATTTTGTTTATTCTCAATCGTGCCTGCTGGGTAATGTATTAATAATAATAAAAGAATAGAAATACTAATCACAACTGGTAATATCACTTTGAGTGACATATATTGATGATATTATAATAATAAGGCAAGTTCTAATTTGCTTCATAATGAAGCGAGGTGACTGACAGCTGTCACTTACCTGACAGAATCCATAGTTGTCGTTAGCTGAGGGTTTGCCTTTGTTAGGAAAAACTGCTTCTTCAGTGATCGTAAAATTGAGATGAGAGCCATTGCCGAGGAAAGCGAACCAGTCCTATAACAAACAAAAATGTCCATTATTATAACTAGTCTTTCCATCTAAGGTAAATTAAAATTAGTGTACGTTTTGAGGTTACTGCCAAGTACAGGATGGTAGTCAGAGAAGCGACCTACCACAATTGTGTCCTGGTGTTTTCCGTCAAAAGACAAGAATTCTCGTATACAGACTTCAAATCCCCGACTTTCTAGATTTTCTAACCAAACATAGACGGCATCATTGGGTTTAGTACTTCGAGAGTATTTAGCGGTGACAAACACAGTAGGTCTTCCACCAAAGCTCTGCAAAACAATTTTTCGCATCAGTCAAATGATGATTTAATTTATACGTGTGCTCAATGCCCATTATTTGAAAGAATATGAATTGTTTCCGAAAGGTAACGTTTCATTGAATACAAAGGTGGACGGGAGGGAGGCAGAAATTTCAATGGGGGTGTGCCCTCCCTGACCTTCAACTCCTGACAAAATCTCCGACCAATGTATCCAGTCTTTCCATACTCGTTGTTAGGACTACGTGGAAAATAAAATCCATTCTCGTTTTCAGGGATTGGAATCTTTGTCCGTTTTCCGCATTAGTCATCAACTATTCCCGCGCTTTTGTTAAAACTTGTATGGGTGCCCTTTGTAAGCTCTTGACGACCCACAGACCCACTCCGCAACAAACAGCCATCGGTGTGTGGGAGAATTCTGAACATAATGAAACAGAGACAGCTATAGACATCTTGGGTTTTTTGTGCTGCTCCGATTGTTCGTTATGGCAATTATCTTCTTGCCTGTAGGAACTGAGGCAAAATTGAATACCTCAGTTAACGAACAAATATGAGTCAGGGGAACATTCTTTTACTTATTGGTATTGTCTGAACGAGTATTGTGAATTTGGCACTGAATCTGAAAGATCTCATCCGAGATAGCATTGTCGTAAGGGTGGAAGACAAACAACTCTATGGACATTTGCAACTGGATTCCTTCCTCTGAAATAGTGAAAAAGCAACAAACGTTCCCACAGCTGAAGGAAAATTTCCACGATGATTTGGCCCTCCATATGCAGAGACTCTGTCTAGCTACAGAATCTAAATACACGAAGAGTTCCAAAGTGGGTCACAGGGCAAAAGCTTGCAGATCTCAATCAGCAAGACAGTGGCCGGGTGAGATGAACTTCTCTGAAATACAGCATGATAACGAGTTCTTCCTTGGTGAACTTACTGAACTAGCTGCTGTTCAACGAGGTGCAGGAGATTCATGACCAGCAAAGGTTACATTGAATCGGTAATCAGCCGAATTTAAAGTGATAAAATAGCAGATGTAACCGTAATTCCGTCACGCCTGCACTACAATCTAAAACCAACCTCATTGCTAAGCAAGACAACCAGAAACTGAACTGAACTTTCACAGCAGAGTGACATGTGCAAGAAACGTTTGCTCGAGAACAAGTGAATTTTGATAGAAAATTTAGAGAGACCTCTGTTAGGAAGAGACCCAGCTTAACGTCTGAAGCTGACTCGACAGCTTCAGCAGTTATGACTAAAAGACTAACGTAGCAAACAAACAATCCAAGTTGTTCAGTTGACTGGGCGTCATCAAGAAAAGCTACATTATCACACTCAAAGAGGATGCGAAACCGTTCCAAGTCACTGTTCTAAAGACAGAACTCCGACAGCTCTATCAGACAAATTAAAAGAAGAGTTGGATAGAATGTAAGAAACGGGCGTCATATCCATAGTAGACCAACTCATTGATTGGTATGAGCCCATGGTGGTAACTCCCAAGAGTAGCGGAAAAGTTAGGGTCTGTGTAGACCTGAGCAAGATTAATGAGTAAATTAAGAGCTCGTGAGAACCACCCACTTTCAGCGGTAGACAAAACACCAGGACCATTGGCAGGTTCCAGAGTCTTCAAAAAAACCCAGACTCAGAATTCTGGCAGACTAAGCTAGCCTCGGAATCACAACACCGTTGACAACGTTTCACACTACATGGCCGTTTCTGCTTCAATGTCTTACCATTTGGCAGTTCGTTCTTGTTCAGAGAAATTCAAAAAAAGCGTGAGTTAGATCCAGGAGGGACCAGCGGGCGTGAAATATTACATAGATGACGTCTCGCTCCACGGGAGAAACCAAGAGGAACAGAAGAGTGGAGAGAAAAGTGGCCTCAGAAGAGTGGAGAAATCGAACAAGAGGTCAGAACAGTGAAGAACCTGCTGACAAAAGAAAATGATCCCGCTAACGAATTGCTATGGCCATAGCTCTTGGAAAAAAAAAATAAAAAAATGAAAGGGGGAGTGATAGGTTGTAGTCAAATGTAAAAAAAAACAAAATAAATCAAAACAAGATTAAAGTTTAACTATGATAACTCTTACACCCCCCTCCCCCCGCGCCCTTTATCCTTTAAAAGACTTGTCACGTACTCCTCCAATGAAGCATGCCAAGACTACTAGAAAGCCTTCGCTACTTTGACCACCACAGATACTTTATAATTTGTACTGTATTTATTTTTATCTTGTAATCACCTGTTGTAATACTTTTCTTTCTATGTTAATGTTGTGTAAATAGTGTGAAATAAATGAACCAACCATGAACCAACTAAAGTGCGTCTACTTTCCTTAAATAACCTTTGACCGAGTAAACATTCATCCGACACACACCGCAAAACTTGGATTAATGAAACACAATTGCAGGAAATTAAGCTTTGGTGACCAAAAGTTGTGTTACAACAATAAAAAATTGAAAACCCAAACAAAAAACGCTGTATTTTGATTTAATAACCGTATGACTTTCAATGTCACGCAATTAACATTGAGAACTTAAGCTTAATCCTAAAAACACTGAGAAGCTTTCAGAAACAACACTGTCATGACTGATTTCTCAATGAACTCAAAGCAGATCATCAAAGCATAAAATTCGAGTCAGAGGTCAATCCTTGATAATCGTTTAAAAAAACACTTTTTTAATTCTAAAACGCAAATAGGGTTTATTTCTGGATTTAAATCTCTTATGGCTATTTTGATTGTTGACAAAAAGAATATCATTTAGCTTGGGTTAAATGCGACAATTAAATTCGTTTTAGAGGTCCATAATCTTTTCTCAATAGAGATTAACTGTTTTCGTTATTGATAATTAAATTTAGGTGATGTTGAAAACTAGTCAAGATAGAGCATTATATAAATAACATATCCTTGAACACTCCCACTAATGGTGAATGATACTACGCTGTTGAATATTTTGATGTACGAGGAAATATTCAAGTGCAAGTGTCCAGTATTGAGGTGTAGTATAAGTGTGGAAGTATAAGTAAATAAAACCTCATTGAGCACTTCTATTAATGGTGATTGACACTACGCTGTTGAAGTTCATTCTGACCCTTGAGTATAAACGACGCAAGGTGGTTCTAGCTTTTGAGTCTATGGATCAAACGAAGTTCTTCATAATATTGTATATGAATGGCTTAAGAGTCGTTCTACGTTTGAGTTTGTGGATAGGACGAAATACTACTACGTTACCTTTCAAATGAAAGCTACTAAGCAGAGAACATTTCCGGAATATTTCGATGCAAAAAAAAATATTCAAGTGTAAGTGTCCAGTTTTCAGGTGTAGTACAAGTGTGGAAGTATTCAAGTGTTAAGTGTACCGTGGTACTGTTTGTTTTGCTGAATATATCTGGTCAATTCTGAATAGGTTAGCCTGTGGATAACTTCTGGCGTACTTTATTACGGTATTCCTGGTGCTATATGCTGCAGGAAAGGTGTCTCTAAACTTTGACTCAGAAGACAAAAATTCTTAAGAACGGTCTTAAGGTACAATTGAGAAGCATCTTCCACTTGTGCTGGTTTCCTGATTATTATGTTGCGCTGTTTTGCACAGTTTCATTCTAATTTTCCATTCCCTAAAAAGTTTCGGGAGTATAACGGTAAAAGTTGCACTTTCCTCTGATAATGGTAGTAATTTTCTGTGCGGCAGAAGATGCTTTTTACTTTTCAGTTGCTGGGTAAATGCTTAGTACGTCTTTTTATCAGCGTTCTCCTGTAGGTCTGTTTACTATGCTGCCGGCATAATAATTTCACTTTCAATTTTCGAATATAAGATGTTTACGTTTTGGGACCTAGAGAAAATTGTTGTCTTTTTTTATTATTTTTCTCGGTGCTGCTTTTCTCGATCATTGAGATCAAGTCCCAGTTTTGGAGAGTCTGCATAAGAATTTCACCATTTAAGTGATATCTGTTGCCATCAAATGACGTAGTTTCCTGAGCTGAAGGTATAAGCATTGCTTTTTAGTGCGCACTAGAATGGGACGACATTGAGTATGTGCATAAGTTAACAGAACTGCTGAGGAAGTTTCATTGATGGTATTCCCTGTGAAACATTGGTTCTGTAAGATTCGATAGCTCTTTCTTCTTGGTTGTTGGCTCATATAAAAGGGAATATGGTAAGGAAATCCGAAAGGGCAACACTTGACACCAAATGGAACACCTGTTTACTTGATCTAACTGGGCAGGGCAGGCGGACCTGTTGGTTTTAAGCGTCAAACGGGCAACGTGAAAATTGAACAGTTAATATATCGTTAGCTCTAACGTCACTTCTATTCTCTAACCTGAGAAAAGGTGACTTTATCACACTTGGTTTCTGTTGTCCATGTTCCACTGAAAGTTAAACTTCCATGTGATATTCCCGGTTTGTCTTGAAAGGCCACCCAGTTGATTGTTCCTGTGCCGTTTGTGGAGCCTGTTGCACGCTGACATAGCTGAAATCCTGAGGTATTTATCTCGGTTACCCAATAGGCTGACGGTGAATGAACAATAGAGGAATCCTCATGACTCAGTGACACAAAAACGCGAACCTAAAAGTTGAAAGGTAGAAGAGTACAAGAAGGTTGAGCAGGAGAGTAACGTCTTACAAATAAAGATGATTCGTTTCTTTGGATTTCACAAATTGAGGCCGGGAGCAATGCCAATTGAGGTTATACATTAATTTCTGCCCTCTTTCCACAATCAAAAGAGTCTCAAAATGATAACAACAACTATTCCTAAGTCTGCTTAGAAATATAACTATAATAAAGCATGTATGATTGGAAAACAATCACTGTTTTCCTTTGACGTCGTCAAGAAGCTCAGTTGAATAGATTTTTCCGTGTATTGCTAGAGAACTTTTTAGGGGCCCCTTGTCACCACCCGCCATCACATGGCATCGTTTATTGTTTTATTTCAGTTTTGTTTTGTTTTCTCCTTAGTCATTCACTATCCCTGCCACGCTCTATTCCGAACGGTTTGTTTTTGCCGTTTTTGTCTTTTTGTCTAAGAATAAAATGACCCTACATAAAATAACTTGTAACCTTCTAAGAGACCATGCAACTTGATTCTACAGGAGCCTTATAGTTTGGAAATACATGCAAGGAAATGTAGGCTAATGACTGGTACACAATCACAGTTCTGTATTTCACAGGATTCGTGTGCTTTTTGTATGCTTTATTCACTCACGGATTACGAAGATTATCTTTACTTAACGTAACAAGGCAAGTGAAGAATTTTAGACTGAATGTTCCATTCATTTATTTGAGGTTCAATTGATAACTGTAACTCAGCAATGGCAAATATATTTTCCTTTTTCAAACAATTCTGTCTCTCATTCGATGTAAAAACAAACTTATATTTGTCGGAATCAAGCGAAAATTTGTTTAATGTGTCCCATTAATCTGTGAAATAACATGAAACGCAGCATCAAAATAGTAGGAAAACTAGATTTCCTGCTGTATATAAAAAACCAAATTCCTTTCTAGTTGTTGGACACGGTATATTTCAGTAGGGGAATTCGTTCGCATTACATATCCCTGGGGTTCGAAAAAAAGAAAATTAACTTCCCCATCGATGTGATAAACAGCAAGTTGCCCCGGAATCACCATGGAGATCATTGTCATTCTTAGAGTTATAAACTTACCGTTCCCGATCCACTGAACGTCTGAGGAAATACCACATTTGAGCAACGTGGCAATGTACAGTGATCAGGTACATCACAGCCGCTGTTGCAGTTCCACCCCTGTGGTGTCTCAGTTGAATTTATTCTTCCTCTCTGCATGGTGACACCTAAGGATTCAAAAGATAATCCGGTTTGAAGATATTGTATTTAAGGAGAGAATAGAGGGAAGGGGGTGGGGTGCTGTTAGTGGAAGTAAAGGTGCACCATACGGAAAGATAGTTAAAAATAATTATAATGATAATTTAGTGGAATAAATTGTGCATCACAGAGAGCACCACGTACAGAAGTAAAACAAGCCAAAATCAATTTCTTATCATGTTACAGAACATGAAAGTAATCAGGCACCATACTGTTTTGCAATCTGACAAGCTACTCGTGTAACAATGAACCCGAAATAGAACAAAACCTTTCAGTCTGCAAGTAAGAACTTGTACCAGCCCAGCAGGAAATCCCATTAATTGTTTTTAAAAGAGTAGAG
Source organism: Pavona decussata (assembly GCF_977016875.1). Lineage (NCBI taxonomy): Eukaryota > Metazoa > Cnidaria > Anthozoa > Scleractinia > Agariciidae > Pavona > Pavona decussata. The sequence continues at coordinate 1,310,456 of NW_028145717.1, forward strand.
GTCGCAAATTTGCTAGAAATATATTAAGGCTACATAAACAAGTCACGAACGTTGAGATATAATTGCCTCAATGAAGGCTATTCCATTCCCAAATGATGATTGAGAATCCTTCCAAGCAGCGTTTACATATTCAATGTTTTTGATGAATGTCAAAATATTCTAGCCCATACTACACACTATTCATGAAACGTAAAACCCAAAATGGAAAGCCCAAAATAGATTGAGACTTCAGATAAGACTTTCTTAGTTGGCCATAAAATCCTGCAACCGTTTAGCAAAATTACATGGTATATTCTCACCGAATTTATTTAATTTCCACTGTTGAACTTCATAGGTGACATATTTAGTGGTAAGACTATTAAATTCGAAAGGGAGTGTGTACAGTCTTTATTTTGAGAACGCTATAGGAGGAAATATCTCCTCTAGTTGGTAAATATTCGCTATTCATTTAAGGTACTCGGGAAGGAGAGAAGATTGTCTGCCAAAAGAATGCTCTTGTGCTGAAAGTTATGCTTCAAGAGGGTAAACTGAAATAAAAACCTTATAAGCAAGTTTGGTCGGCTTGTAGACAGTTTTGATTTTTATATAAATAGGTTAACTACAAACGTGTTATCGTTGCCAATTTCAATGGATGCTGACATCTGTTGTCTTGCCAAGTAACTGCAAAACATGCTTGTCTACGCAACTTCAATTTTAGTTGTATTATTTGAACCAAGAGGTAAGTTAACTTTGCAAAAGTGAACTACACGAAACAAATAACGGAATTCGGTATCAATGTTGTCGGATCTTTCAAACGAAATTTAAGATTGGAATTCTCCAAGGACAGCGCAGGTTCGGTAAAACCCGGAAATCTCTGTACATATCCTTTTATAAATGGTACGAAAAGCTATTGTTTCATGAGTACTTCTAGAAGACGACGGACATGTCTGAGAAAGAACAAAATTTCATCGCGTTTTATGTTTTTGTTTCGTCTTCGTGGCAATGCAAGAAAATTTGGGATCTTCGTGCGGTGGGAAAGGGGGGGGGGGGGGGGGCGTGTCCTTGATGTCCATTTACTTAGTAAAATTCTAACATTTCCTCAAATTATCAACCAAAAACAGAAACTGAAGTCACAAAAGAATAATTGAAATGCATGTTTAACTTTTCCTTGCAAACGAAATCTAAATTACGTCTCGAAACGTCTCGCAACACTTCGATGTCTACGAATGAACATGAACGTTATGGTACTCTAGCTTACCTTTCACGGTAGATGCAAAATTCCCAAGGTATAAGAGAAACACCAATGCTGATATTTTCCAATGATCCATCTTGCAGCAATATTGGGAAATCTAAAGCAGTAATCCTTGACTTGGACCTATACACGAGCTGTTTTATAACCCCTGTTTGACAACCCACGTGATTTCTCATACGTTAGCAAGGGTGTATCAATTCCTCTAAAACAATGATGGCATTTTTACAAGTAAACTAATTAAGAACTAAAATCTTGGCATAGACACCTCACCTGTGACATTTTTTGGCAGCGCAAATTTTAACACCTCACATTTTGTTTGGAAGGATAAAAAATATGGCTTTATTGTCTGCATGAACAAGAAAAATTCATCATGAATAATATCGTGCAATTTTTACTGTTTTACTAATCAAAGTATTGACCATTCTAAAGCGCGAGATAACACAGCTAGAAAAGAAGTTTTCCCGCCTTAATTTGAAAGAGCGCAAAGCATTCTGGACGACAGCTGCTTATAAACATAGCACTGAAACTGAAGTTGTTTCAGCGCAATTTAACTACCACTTAATCATAACAGCTAATAGATTTGTGATAAGATAACTGAGCAGCTTAATGTGAGAATAGATTTTATATCACAATGTATTACGTGAGAATCATTTGCCGGTCTGGTGGACACTCACTTACTCCGCCTGTCCCTTGTTTTCTCTTTGTGAGTTCTTCACTTTCTCCTACCCCTCCCGTGTATTTTCAGCTCCCTCCTTCTCCTCTGTGGTTCAAGTCTCATTGCCCCTATTTTTGCTGTTGCAAAGAATTGGGCAAGGCTCCCATTTCTTTGTCACATATCCGTATCAACGTCACTTTTGATATTCTGCATCTTGTGTACGCTTTTCCTCCCTCAGTCGACTTCTCTCTCTCTCTTTTTCGTTTGGGTTACCACCCCCTGTTCTCCTCATAAAGTAAACATTCATGAATGTGACCCTTGTCGTTAGACCGTGAAGAGTATTAAATTTAGTCTCATTTCTATAGTCTAATAGAAAAAGTCAACTTGCGACCCTTATTGTCTGTAAATACCATAAACAATACTTCAGGATTCTAAATGGCAAACACGTATCACGAATAAATGTTTAAGTGGAAATATTTTCATTCTCGTTGTCGTTGTTTTATTATGCGCAGTAAAACTATCTGTATGCACAGTATCAGAAAGCAACAAAGGGCGCATAGCGTAACCTGTGAGCCTAGCGAAACTTAAAATGGCACGTGAATAAATCAATAAAATATATATACATATATAAAAGTCATAGTCTAGATGTCTGGAAGTCTAAAACTCATACAAATAACTATTCATGGCTGGTCTATCAATCTTGGTATAATATAACATTATCATGTTACTACTTTGAAAGTTCTTGCAATGTTCAGCGTCGCCGATAAAACTGTCTTCTGCATTCCGCCTAAGACTTTAGTAGTCTTTCGCCCAACCAGTGATCGCACACTTATTATTATTATTATTATTATTATTATTATTATTATTATTATTATTATTATTATTATTTAAATGACTCGCCTTTTCTGAAAGTTCAATTACGATCCCACTTTAAAAAAAATTTCACCTCAAAAACTGTTAATAAGAGTCCCTAAAACACAAATAAAGTGACAGACATTTCCTTTTAGGAACTTTAGCTTCAGCAAAACATATGTTCCTCTGCATTCTAAGGAACTGTCCCACTTTGTTTGATATCAGAAAGAGAGCGGAAGGCTAGCAGATGTCAGCCGTAACTTATTTATAACTGACCGTGGATGACAGTACACTTAATTTGGTTATTTTGATAAGGATGCCGCCAAGCTTTGCACGTGCTCAACTTTTGTTCTAGAGAAGAACGGTATTTTACTATGGATATTGTCTGTTTATATCGCTGTCAACTAAGGGCAACAGGTTAATTGCCACACGAGCATTGTTCTGCTGAAAGTTATTCTTGTCACCGTAAAGTAAAATCAAAGCTATAGGTAACTTTTTTGATCGACTGTTTTGTCAACTGTCTATTCAAGTGAATTACAAAGTAAGCCTCTCGACTTTTGCTAATTGAATATAAACTGAATTATGGCGACGCCGATCACAACAATTCTCATAAGCTGCAGCGCTGACATCACGTATAGCACTTGCAAGTCAGAACTTGCTCAAGTTACTTTAATATTTTTGTCCAGTACTTGAACTCAGAGGTCAGTAAACTTTGCCAAAATAAAAATAGCTGCACGAAACGAAACAAGAACTTTCTTTGTCAATGTTATTGTATTTCCAACGGTCGAAATAAAGCTGTCATTCTCTTAAGAACTTGTCTAGGTAGGATATATCCTCTTCGCACGGAAGGCTTTCTGAAATTAATAAAATTAAAAGAATACTTCTTCATTAACTAAACGTGCTGAAAGCCACTTAGACATTTTTCAAGTTGTCAAATAGATTTCATAACTAATCGGAAAGCAGTGCTGTTGATTTATTTGTTTTAGTCTGTAGTCAAGGTTACTTTTCATGTGACATAAAAAGGCAGATGTGTTGATATTCCTTCCGCACGGTTATTGTTTAATGGCCACAAAATCGTTACGGGAATTGTTGTTGCTACACTAAACTCCGGTTAATTCAGTTGACCCTCAGCGGTTTGCTGAAAGAAACACTGTCTACTATATAACTTACCGTGCTTAAAGTTGTCTTAGACATTTTTCAAGTTACGATCAAATAGATTTCATAACTAGCCGGAAAGCAAAACTGTTGATTTACTTGTTTTAGTCTGTAGTCAAGTTTAATTTTTCATGTGACATGGAAAGGCAGATGTGTTGATATTCCTTCCGGACGGTTGTTGTTTAATGGGCGCCGCAAAATCATTGTGGAAATTGATATTGTTACACTGAACTCTGGTTAATTCAGTTGACTCTCAGCGGTTTGATAAAAGAAACACTGTTTACTGAAACAGGAAAAGCCGTCTGGAGATGGGAAAATAAAGCACCCTTACCCCAAAACACAAAACTGAAACAAATTCCGCCACGGTCTAATTACAGTCAACTCCCGGCTTGCGGACACCAGCTAAATCCCCGGCAAAAATTAAACTACCGTCTTTTCTCGATTAAACACCCCGGCAGTTTTGACACGGCGTTTTTTCGAGGCCGGCGTTTAATCGAGAAAAGACGGTACACACGTTTAACTGAAATAAATTCCCGCTATAACGGACTTTCGCTATTAAGGACACTAACTTGCGGTCCCGATGGTGTCCGCGTTAAAGGGAGTTGAATGTACCTAGGGAAGGGATGCTGGAAAAGTGAAGGGGGAGGAAGTCAATTTGGACATCTCGATTTCCCATGCTCTTTTTGTTGACAACCTTGTCATCTGTTACCAGGTTCTCGCTCCAATCCCTGTTCTCCGGTTTAAGTGCCAGCACATACTTATTTGAGGCTGTTCATAATAATTTGCTTTTTAACGTACCTGGACCCAGTTTCTTTGTTCAACAGACTAAACTTAAATCCTTATTTCAAATTTCAAGGCTCCGAAGGTCTTGCACCTGTTATGACTAATTGATGTCTAAGCCGAAATGTTTCCTTTCCCTGTATCCTGGAAGTACACATTAGTGACTCACTATACGGCAAAAAATTTGCAGGGTATTGTTGGAAAGTCATTTGAAGTACAAACCTAAAAAATAGTACTTTTTTCACAAGCATTCTAACGAAATACAATTTATACAACTAAAATCTACACCACAAGACAAGTTTATTTTGCTACTTGTTAACCAATCATGTTACTATGGTAACCAGCAGGTGAGGCTGAACCTCCTGCAGGGTGTCTTCACTATTAAATTTGTACCTCTTTAATTTTTTTTAACAAAATTAAACGTATGCACAAATATATACACAAGTTTAACTGGAAAATGAGACAAAGCCATTGAATTCCCACAAAGATATCAATGTTACAGTTTTGGCAGTTGTGCAAAATTCTAACTTTTGAGATAAAAACTTTAAAAGTTGAAGTTTTCCTTCAACGAGACTGTTAATACTGAATATGTGATTAAACATGTCGAAAACCGTCCAGAGGCATAGTTCACACCCTCTTTCTCCTTCCTTTTGTCTTTGCTTTATCTTTGCTTTTGCTTAGGCCCCTCAGTACAGTCACCTTCCTTTACTGCAGACACTCTCGGGACCACGAGTTAGCGTCCTTAATAGTGAGAGACCGAAATAGCGGGAATTTATTTTAGTCAAACGTCTGTAGTTTATTTTTGCCGGGGATTTAGCTGCTGTCCGTATTATCGGGCTGTGCGTAATAGGGAGGTAACCGCAAGGCGGGAGTTGACTGTACTTTTCTTCTCTTTTTTCTGTTCTCTTGGCTCTTCCTCTGTACCAGGTGAACAGGCGCCTGATCCTGTTGCCTGCGTCCGATTTCTTAAATTTTCCTGAGGGAATGCCTAGAGCATTAATAAGCTTCAAAACAGCAGAATTGCCAATGTTGAAGTGTGCAACGTCACCATATAGACCCATATCAAGAATTTTTCGCCCAACATACTCTTCCTTAGGTATGCGTTGCTATACCATACCGTTCAAAGCCTTGTTCCGGTTTTGGGTTTTCCCAGCAAGGTGTCATCACTCAGTCTCACTTACTCTGGTTTAACTAAAGCAATAACTTGCCAGGGAAGTCCAGGTCCATGTTTATGGAGACTTTTCCGGTTCAATTTACCTTTGCTGGTACTTGCACCAACTTGTGCTGCCAGTGGGGAGGGACTCGCGGGAAGCACGGTGCATGAAACTGGCATGAATAGCGTTTTTTCAATTCCTGCCAAATTTCCCACACTTGCCCGAACGGTAATGCCATAATAATTTTGAATCTTATCAACTATTCTATCAATCAGTTGTCCTTCCCTCCCAATCCTGGATGCTTCAACTTTGGAATTGCTGTTTACACCCTTTTTCTGCACTTGACCAATGCACTTTTTTTTAACAGTAATTCCAGAAGCTTGATACACATTCTGTACTCTGCTAAAACTTTGCTATCACCCTCTCCATAAAGCCTGGTTAAAGCGTACGACGCAGGCATAAGCATAAGCACAAACAGAAGCACAAGTAACCTACGTGTAAACCGGTGCGACGCAGGCATAAGCGCCTTGTGCTCACACTTGTGCCTATGCTTGCGTCATCCCAGTTTACACGTTCGACGCAACGACGCAAGCCTGTGCTTGCGTCGTTGCGTCGTACTTGTAAACCGAGACAACGCCAGCATAAGCACAAGCGCAAGGGAAGGGAACTGAAAAATATATTTATTGGAATCAAATCTCGCGCCAAAAGGCAGTCCGGCGCCGCGATTGTGCCACATTTTTATGCTTCTGCACTTGCGTAAGGGTAAGGTATGGTAAGGTTTAGGCAAGGTTTATTAAAATTACATCACAGCCCGTAGGCTGCATTACGTAATGATTACATACTAATATTATGTTACCCTATACTTATGATTATCGCACGTGTAAACATCCTTGTGCTTGTGCTTGTGCTTACGCTTATCCTTGCGTCGTACGTGTAAACCAGGCTTAATATTCTGTATACTACAAATTATGCAGTTCCACAGATCGCCTGAAAATATGGTCAACACTTTCAGTTTCCATGGCAGGAGCAAAACCTTTAAAATTTGCTTTGCATGTGTTGTGCCAGTCTGCTCTCCATCGGTATTTCTCACTGTTCTTGTATAAATGTTCATTTTGCTCACACTTCTTACATGCCTGACTAAGCGCATCTACATCAAGTACCCTTCCTGGCTGTATCAATAGAGATGGCAATTACACAGCCATTCCTTGATGAAAAGCCTCGTTTCTGCCATGTCCCATCGCAAGAAACACCACAATAGACCGTATTCGTATTCTCGGTATTGAACTGGAACTAGCTTGCACACGAGGCTTATGCGGGGAAATCTTTTCACATGCAAATAGTTTCTAATATATTCCCCCGCAAGAGCCTCCATTGCAAGCTCGATCCAGTTCAATACCGAGAATACGAATATGGTCTATTCACAGGTTCAATTCCATAAGAATCATTTATCCTTTCCGTTCTAACTTCCTCAGCTGCTATACGCATACTTTCTTTCACCAGGGCCATCAAGCCGGGCTTTAACAGCGCGCGACACCAGTGGTTCGTACTGAATAAATATCAACAATGTGCTGACAATTTGATAATTTTGATGAAAAATGTTATAATACCACTCTAAACATTACGTCCGTCACAATGTTGATTTTTACCAACAAAGCTAAACTGATATTTGTTTTATTTGGTTCTGAAATACGGTACTAATGCCCCGCTACGCGAAGCTTTTTAACAGTCTTCTTAACCCCGGGGGTGGGGAAATAAGCGGTGTTTTAACACCCGGCCAATGTTAAATTTCCCGACAAGTCCAGGGGATCAGGGGGCAGGGGTTTCAATTCACTGATGCATATTTAAAACAATGCGTCTGTTCACCTTGAAGCTCTTTCCTTGTTTCTTCGAGGTGTAAAATGAAAGTTTCCAGTCACAATTCTCACACAATAAGCGCAAACATGTTATTTCTATCCATTAACAATAGATTCAACTCACCGCATTCATGACACCTCAACTACACAGAACTACCATGTCAAAAAGCCTGTACCCTGTAAAGATGGATCAGTGCTATCAGTATATTATTTTCTTCTTTCTCTTCATTTAGCTTCCGGTAAGATGCAGACAACGTTTCCTTTGCAATCGTTTCATCGTCAGCTTGAGTATTTAACGAGTTGACTTCATCTTCAAGCGAAGCAGAACTGTTTCCTCCATCTACACAACCTTCGTGGATGTAATTCCTGAAATTTGTTAACTATTATCATAAAATTTTCGTTTGTCCTAAATCTAGCTTTTCAAGTTAGGACACCATGCTCAAATAACACCAAAACGAGTTCAAAGCTAAGACTAGGTCTCAGTTCTTCCAAAGGAGAAATAGGTTGGAAATTCAGGAGAAAATTTGGATATTTTGCCAGGTTCCCGACCTGAAGTGACCAAACAACGCCATAAAAACATAACCTTTTTTTAGTTAGGATATTGCTTTTCAAGACAAGATATTGGGACAAAAACCTTTCTAGAAATGAAAAGAAAGCAGTTTTAAATTCATTGGAAACATGTTTGGACCAACACTTGCAATTTTCGAATCTTTTTTTAGGTACATACCCAGGGCCGTAGCCAGAAAAAAATAAGGACTGAGGCAATATCCATGATTGAATTCCCCGCCTAGCAAGTTATGGTCTTTGTGATGATTACGTTTAAACGAAACACTGGGATCAAACCTTATTTGACAAAAATTCCGCTAAGAGCCCTTAAAGGGACAGTATCACGTTATGTTTAGTAACACATCGAAAATCGGAAAGACGCTATTCGGTTGATAGCAGCCAAGATATAATGACAAAATTCCACTAAAAGACTATCAGAATGCAAAATAACTATCCAAGGCTATTTTCGCCGGCAAATGACCAAGATAGAGAGGGGTTCAAATTTGAAAACGTCTGGCGGACGTTTACAAATTTCGCTGTTGTAACGCACTAAAAGTCGCCGGTTGTACTATATTTTGGTTCAACCTTTTGTCTTAGAATCACTATTAATCAGTTTCTTTAAATTAACGATTGAGAAATTAATTAACACAGTGTTCAAAGTTTAAATTTAGTGAATTTTGGCCAATAATCATGATATCTGAGCTATATGATTTTTTAATCCCGTTGCTTTTCTGCGGCTAATAGAAAAATTAGCTAAATTTTCAATTATTTATGTTTTTCCCCCTGGGCTTCTCCTATAAACTTATCTAGTGAGTGCTGTATAGACCAAAACGCCATGCCATATGGCTAACAGTCTTTGTGAACATAAAAAAGGTGGACTGGTACAAGGGGAGGAGGTGGGAGTTCAAATGAATGTCTTCACTCGATAAAAGCTGCGTGAATGCACGACCACGACCGATCGCGAGGTCACCAAGCAAGGATTTCGTCTTGAGGGGTTGTGATGTAATGACCTTCCCCTCCACCCCTATACCGTGTCACGCAATACCAAGTGACTGTAACAAGCAACAAGACCAGAGAGAAAAACATAAAAATTCTATTTGCAGGCAAATATTTTATTTATGTTTTTCCCCCTGGGCTTCTCCTATAAACTTATCTAGTGAGTGCTGTATAGACTGAGCTCGTTTACTGGGCACAATAATTTTACTCTCACACAAAACATTTGGAGTAAAATGGCTGAGGGAAAGCCCCAAAGCCGCTTTTATTAAAATAACCAATTCATACTTCATATAACATTACAATCTGTTAAAAATATTTTGGCCCAGTAATCAATTAAAATCTTACTCAACAGTAAAGTCACTGCGTGATTACAGGTTGAAAAGTTTTAAAAAATTCGTACTCACAACTATAACTCAATTCAGATTACTTTCAAGCAAAATTCATTAAACCCTGATACATTGATGAATTGTTTTATACTAGTTGGTTAACTTCTTTTCTGTAGGGAGAATCTGCACCCAATCAACTAGTTACTGCTAGGTAGCTTGTAGTAAAATCATTTAAAGATCATTTTCCCAAATCAGTATTTTTTAATCAACAGCATTGTACTGATTCCATGATAGACAACAATCAAATAAACGAAATCGAATATTGCATTGCGATCGTAAAAGATATAATAGTGTTGCTATTGGTTATAGGATTAAGTTCTCTCACCTATAAACTAATGTTCAATCTCATGGTTGACATTCAAGTGATTCATGATCACCTTAAATGCTGACTAAATAGAAGTCAATCAACGACTTCAAATCATAAAAGGGTGCTATGATACCACCCATTGCGTCATGGTATTGTTTTAAAGTTTTTGGGAGTTTTCACACTCAACTACTACTGATCGTCAGAGAGAGAATCAAAGCTATTCATTGACCGTGAACCGATCATCAGTAATATTCCTCTGACTACCAGACAATTTAAACGAGATTTCTGGCCCCAGAAAGACTCCTGCAGGAAATCGCGGAGTCTGAATCCAATTAAAAAAAATTACAGTTAGAGTGTAAAATACATGGATATATGGCTATTTTTACGCTTGAATTTGAGTAACAGTAACATTAAGGCCACCTTTTGAAGGGTTCCTTAATGTAATCTATGTAATTACACCTCAACGCCTACAAGAGAAGCTATCTTTTGGGAGCCTGTAACCTGCAACGTCGATGGAACTTTTAATAATCACTTTTCACTTAGCGTGAAGAGAAAATAGATTGTTGGAGATCAACTACAAAAATTAACATTGTAAGATTGCACACATTGTCTTTAACTATTACGCTAGTCAAATGTAAATGGTGTTTTAGCCGAAGGAATGCACTTGAAACTGACTGCCCGAGTTGTTTGGTTGAAGAAAAGCTGTTTAACTGTCGGCTGGAAAGCTGCTCTTGGAATTTACACTTAATTTAGTGCGAAGCTTGAGATAGATCGTATCAACAACTTGCATTGTCGTCCAAAATTAACTCCATTGAGTGTGTGAGAAAGTAAGGGGCAGTGTAATAGCTATTGCCTCAAGTCCATTGTAAGACCAAACGCGTGTCTGAACAAAGTTTGAAATACTTATCTAATACAGCACTTGCCGCTCCGTGCAATTCTAGAGTTTCCTTGTCGTCCCGTAATACCTGTTACATGTTACCTTATCGCCTTACTGAGAACAGTGCTTTGAATATTTCTGTCCCTTTTTGTTTTCAAGTGCATCCCCTATTTTCAGTTATAGATTCCTTTATTATTATTAGACTAAGTTTTCTAAAACCATGTATAAGAAGCTAACTGAGGACTGATCACACTACTGCGTAACAATAGTTCCTTTTAAAAATCCGAAGGGAGAGGGGAAGCTGGCAATCGACTATCGATAACTCGAGATTGACAAACTATCATAAAGTCCCCTCTCCTCCTACAATAAGAAACGACAAATTAAAGTAAAAACAAAAAAAATTAAAACAACACCAGTAATGCCTATCCACAGAATACACCCCCTTTTAAAATACGTTTTTTTTGCAAAGTGAAGGTCAGTACTACAAATGGTAGGAATAGTTACTGCTATGAAATTTAATATGAATAAAATATTCTTGTAGTGAGATATCATTCTGCTACTTGAGTTCTTTGTAGGAAAAGTATTTTTGTGTCGCAGCTTACAGCTTTTCAGTATAGAAAGATTATAATTCATATTTGTGATATTGAAAGACTGTTAGCTCTGGGTTTATACCTCAACGCCGGTTTGTTTGTTTGTTGTTGTTGTTGTTTTTTTTTTTTTATTTTAAGTTGTCTCGTAGAAAATTTCTACTTCATCCGGTCGGAAGTAACGGTTACTTCCTCCTGCGAGGAATGTTCGTGCGAAGGTGCTGCCGTAGTTGTACCCACTCGGAGAGGCGTATTCGTGACCAAGGTTTGCGTGTGAATTTGTATTAGATGATGCGTAGTCAGAAACGTAAATGTCGTGACCACCCCCAAAAGTAGGTCCATAAGAGGAGCAGCTGTATGTGGAATAAGCCCTTCGATAACTGTCTTGTCCCGTTTGAGTCAGTTTTACCGGCGCCCATCCTGGCTTGTTTACCAACGAAAACAGAAAAGCTTTGGAATCATATCGATAACCACAACTGGACACTAATAAGAAAATAAAGAAATTAAAAAAAACAAGCAAACAAACTGACACATATATCTGATGATTACCGCATGAGATAAAGGTAAAGTCGCACTTCAGGTCTAAGTGGCCCACACAGGTGGTTGGAGATGAACCTGATCACCTTAGTATGAAACAACTAGGAGTACCACTCCAACCAACCTACATCCCCTCTCCCTGAGTAGTAATGCGTCCATCACAGGACTAACTCAGACAGTCTTTTGTCGGTACTCACTTATACGCTAAGGAAGGCACTGAGACAATGCGGAGTTAAGGCTACGTACTTTCTGACGAAACTACGCGACAATATAGAGATCAGCTTAAACTCAAACCACTGACACTTTGATCTACCGATTAAAAATCCAACCCGCTAACCATTTCAGTTGTCATTAAAAATCACCCAGTACCACAAGTTAACGAAAAGCTTGCAAACAAAGACGCGTCTTATTGCCCACAACTGGTGCTTCAGTTACGGATTGATTCAAGGCTAACAACAAGGTGGTCACTAATCGTTTGAGAACTGGCAGATTGTTTCGGGTTTGAATTCCTTGCCCTAGAATAATTGAATAATAATAATTGGTTTAATGAACTTGACAGTTTAATGAGAGAAGTTTAGTTATCGCTAGAAAAGCAAACTGAAGAGTCAAGTCTTAGCCACAATGACTGACACACCTCAAGGTTGCATTGCATAGGGACACTTTGGGCCCGTTTCTTAATACTTTTAGATGTGGAAAAACGACCAAAATTGTCGTTTAGAAATTAACACATATTCATCGGATTTACGAGAATAAGTAGTAGTGATGGTTGTTCTAAAATGAGAATCAAAAAATAAAATGCAAAAGTGTTTTTTTTTTAATTCACATGATCAGCGCAGTTAAGTCAATGTTCTGTGAGTTTTACACTGAAATCCTGACACATAAAGAGTCAATTATTAAACGACGGCTTAGACGGTGTTTTACAAAACCACGTTCTAAACCATTTTCAATTTTGCCGACGCTTACAAGAAGGCTTGAATCCCAGACTAGAAAATTGCTTATCTACTTAAAGTAAACCACTTATAAACAGATTTGGAGGACCACTGATTGCCTTGGGCCGCGGCCTGAGTTATTTAAGTTATTTTTCGTAGTAGTTAATTTCATTAGTTATTACATTTTATTCTTTCACCTTATCTTGTAATTTTAATATGTTGTGCCTGAAAAGCCCTGTAAAGGGAGCTGTATGTATGTATGTATGTATGTATGTATGTATGTATGTATGTATGTATGTATGTATGTATGTATGTATGTATGTATGTATGTATGTATGTATGTATCTATGTATGTATGTATAACTGGCCCTAAATATTTAAAGCAATATTGCGCCATAAAAAATCAATGGAAACTACTAATTATAAGTGGTCTCGAGTAGGATCCACAGATAAGCTACGCAAATGAAAGGCATACAAATTTAATAAGGGTGAAGAGTTATCGAGAGCAATTAACAGTTTTTAGTTAGTTGATCAACGACAGGAAACGATCTGGCTCATAGAAGATACGAAGAACTGATTTTGAGAAGTAAAACCAGTATGCTATGAAATCAGGCAGCGAATCTGATGTAAACTTAATTATCTTTACATGTGTCATGTGCTTCCTCTTTTTGTTGGCTGTTTTTTTCGAATTTAGGACCGCTAATTAAGCTTGAAACAAAAAGTCTTAGAAAACCGACCATTTAAACGAAGTTAAAACCGAGGTTGACAAAGTCGTAGTCTAAATACCACCACTTTGCCCGAGATTCCAGTTATTTCAGCTAGGTTTAGGCGTGGATTTATGTGAAGCTTGCCGTGGTTTTTAAAGCAGTCGTCAAAGCCTGATTTTGACTAAAACGATGTCTAAATTGACCTCTCTTTAAATAACCGGCCTAACCGGTCTAACACGGATGGAGTAAAATACTTTCACATGTTACATTCGATTTATTCTCTGATTTACGATTTATTTTCTCTCTACTTTACGAGGCAACCCGGTAATTAGCTTTGAGATATTTTAATCCAAAAAAAGGTTAACTGACAGTTAAGGTTTAAAATGATGTTTTTTAAAAGGTTACTGTATTTTAACATCGGCGATTGTACTCTTGATTAAAAACATAGATTACGATGGAGTCCATTTCTCAATAATATGCCTCACGTAGAGTTCCTGGTATTTATCGAGTAAACGTCAATTCCATTACAAGGTTGAGTACACCTCTTTTGAATTTATAATCACTCCAAACAAGGTAAGGTCACCACCAGGAGTTAACTCCACTTCACAGTGTTATTCTAACCCCTTGAAAACTACTGCGCATTTGAAATACTAACTTGATATAAGGTAAGGTAAATCAAGTCACTTACTCCATGAGTCACTGGTGTATCCTCCAAATATATACTGGCTGACCTTTATTATCGTCACAGTAGGACCCTTGTTATCGCACCCGGAGTGAAAGGTAGATGCAGCCCAACCATCAACAGACGCGCGCCAACATCGCTTCCAGGTTGATGACTTGCTTTGCACAACGGGCTTTAGCCAGGTGTTTAATGCTGTCAGGTATTTGATGTTCTTTCTTAGGATGACTGAACGTGCTAAACCAGCTAAAACAAAATAGTATACATGATGTAGAGCGACGGTAAACTGATCACATAAGTTAAGACCTGTAATGGTTTTTAAAAGGAGTTCCCGGAAAATTCGTGTTAAAACTTTTATTTGAGCTTTTGGCGAGGTTCATATTGTCTGACAGTTGCCAAATATAACTTAAGACGATATGAAAAGAGAGAAAGCCACCTAATATTTCCAACATAACTCGCTGACCAATCTAGTTAACATAGAAATTCGGTATGAATTGTTTCTTTCTAGCTGGTTTGCTTGTGAGGTTCAGAAATTCTTCTCACATGTACACTCAGGGCGAGCCGTCTATCGAAAATAAGTATAAATCTACTAGCGTTCTATCACGAATGCTGCTCTCTTATTGACTACACTACTCACTATCCATTCTGTTGTAGATAGTCAGTAGCCTATCAGTGTGCAGTTGTCAACAAAATGGCAGCGGCTTCGTCTCGTTTTCGAAGAGTCCGTGAAGAGGATTTTCGGATAATTACTTGTCGGGGCGATTCTAGAGAAGACAAAAATTGCAACGGAATATGAAGTGAACATTTTTCAAGGTAAGAAAAGGAGTAGAAATAGGAGACTGAATAATTTTATTCTTCATTGACACTTTTAAAAGTCGGCAATTTTATAATTCTGAAAACATTCAAATATACGTTTCACTGACACATTTTTTAGACAACTTGGTTTCCAAAGGGCACTTTTACTTCAGTATATCTTTAATTGTTATTTCACAATAGAAAAAACTAGGCTCCTCGTCTCAGTTTCGAGCGAACGAATGGTTTTCATTTAATATATCATCTTGAATGAAATGCAAAGGTGCGCAGACAGAAGCCAATGCAATTCGACCTATTTATATCATTATTCAATAAAAATGTAATCCTGTCTTGTTGTTCAGTTTTAAACGACTAGTCTCTGATTCTAATTGACAATTAGATTATTTGCTCTCGATTTCTATGCGTGATAGTTTATTCAGGCTTCGCCCTCATTAACTATCACGCGATAGAAATCTCGAGCTCATAATCTAATTGTTAATTAGAATCAATGACCCCCTAAAGCTAACCAGATTCCGGATTTGACTAATACTTGGTCGCTTTGGGATGCTTCTTATCATTAGGTCAAGAAAATTTGGTCGTGTATTTCTTAGTTTCATGTCCCAAACATTCCGAGCAACACATTTTCATGTTTTATGAGCGGACTTTTCAGTGGATTTGTTTTATAAACGGCGAAGTTGTAATTCAGAAAACCAGCAGTCACTGAATATTAGGAAACTTCAAGAATGGGGAGGCGGTGCTAAATCTGAGATACTAATTATCTACAGGAAAATTTTACTTTGAACTTTGCAAACATGACATGAATTTGAAAAGCAGATGCCGAACAACTTTTTATCTTGTCAGGTTTATAATACCTTGTGTCATGTCTATAGCACGTAGGCGTAAACAATGTCATACTTAATCGTTTTTGTAGAAAAAGTCGAAATTTTTCTTTTATTCCAGGAATTGTCTCATTCATTTCTAAGAAACCTTTTTTGGTTGGCATGGAACTTTCAATACCTGGGCATGTCGAAGGTTCTTTTTAATTTGAGCCGCTCAGTTAAATGATGTTGCAAATGTTAAAGTCATTTCCTTCACAGTGCAAAAATTTCGGGAAGAGTGGAGCTGTTAAAGTTTCAGACAACATTTAAGACGTCACGTCGGAACTCTAAGAACTGAACTAAAGACATTCGCTCATTACAGCAGAAAAAAACCCGCAATTGATCAGAAAAGGAAAAATGAAATATGATTGGTTTTGAAATAATTAAACCATACTATGAAAGCGAGGTTAAGTGTAAAACTTTTCATGTAAAAAGTGGTTTTGTTCGCGTATGAATGATAACTAATTTTCGTAACAAAAACTTCGCACCTAGACTCGCTTTCATAATGAGAATCAAAGCAACTCGGAAAGGGTTTATTGCAACTCTTACCTGCGTAATTATGGCATTCAAAGCCGTTTCCAAGGTAACCTTGGTTACACTTGCAGGAGTATGAGCCCCGTGTGTTCGAACAGGTGGCGAACTCATGACAGTAGTTTCGCTGCCTTGAGCATTCGTTCAAATCTGATCAAAAAAATTAAAAATACATCACATTGCACGCAATAGCGGCTTTGTCGTTTTCAACGTTAGCAGTCCCCACCAGACGTTTCAATGTGCGATTGAGGGTCGAAGTCAACACAGGCTACTCATCGCTGTAATGTGTACTCTAAGGAACGTAGCTAAGGGTGTCCAAGATTTCATCTAATGTGAGAAGCACAATTAGTAATGTCACACTTAAAGTCATATCCCTAAGTCTACTAATCACTCCTTGAAATCTACGAATTACATCTTGAGGCAAACAGTCACGGTTGTCTATTGATCATACTTCACCAGTTTCACTTGTAATAAGCCTACCTTTCTTACAAGTATACTGATGACAGTCACTGCACTTGACGTCATTCCATTTGTAGTTGTGCTCCACGCCAAGTGCGTGCACGCAGTCTTCTTCTCTAAAATGATTTGGTTGATTTTTAGCCCAAGCTGTAAAGTTCGCAGCTCCATGATCCGCCCAAGTGAAGCTACCCTCCGTGGAGATGTCATTCAATCCCAGCCAGGATTTTTCGCCATTATGACGATGCTGCAAAAACACGTTTTCTTCATTATTGTTAATGTCAACAAGGACTGAGTTTTTCTTGACGGCATTTGTTCAGCGCTGTGGTCCAGTTTGTGCATGTTTCACTTGTATAGTAACAAAAGCCATTGAAATAGCTCCAGTCAGGATCACAGATGTCTGCAATTAAACAATAAGAGATTTTACAATTCAGAACTGAAATAACCAAAGAATAAAATTAATCATCAATAATTTTGGCTATCAGTCAATACTAATCAATGTTGATTAATGAATTGAAATTTTGAAATCAGTCATGATTCAGTGAGGTCAATCAATCAATTACCAATTAATCAATTTGTTAATATCAACGCATGGGATGAGGTTTCTCTCTATATTCGAGCTAGAGGCTCATGTGTAAAACGAAGGACAATAGGAAGGAGTGACTTAACCTACAAAAAACAATCAAAGAAACAAATTTAAGCATTGAGTAAACATAAAAATGAAAATGAAAAGGAAATATATTAAATATTAAAATTAGTAAATAAGAAAAAATATATCTGAAATGCTTTTACCCACCCACGTTAACAGCATAAAAAACTCAAAACGTATATGAATAATCCCAAGTTAGTGTAACGAAATTATGATACCACCCCAAAAATTTAAAGAGATGACGCTAATATATTTCCAGATATCTGACGTGTTATTGTTGGAAATACATGTACACTCTTAGCAAAATGTCCTCAATGGATTTAGAGACTTTTTATAGACTATTTCCGCATTCATGAACTGTCTAGGTTTCCAGAAGTTTCCAAGAAGCTATTTTGAGCCAACTGTGATGTTTTTAAGGCGGGAAATTACCGGTTAAACCAGTTTTTGGCAGGCTGTAATTCTAGAAAGTTCTGCCACGTTCTATAAGCGAATGCGTACTGTTCACTCTCTCTCTCTCTCTCTCTCTCTCTCTCTCTCTCTCTCTCTCTCTCTCTCTCTCTCTCTCTCTCTGCTTTGAATAAAAGTTACGTGTTCCGAGTGCTGGACTCGTTTCGGTGTGTTTTCTGACTGTCGGCGCATTGGTGAGCGAAAATCTTTTCAACAGTTATCATTCCCAGTAAGATGATCAACTATAACCGTAGTTGTCCTTAATAAGGCTGATGGCAGATCGATATCAAAAGGAATTAATGAATACAATAAAGGAGACTTTGGTTGACTATCGATTGGCCCAAAGATGAAACGTTATTGGAAACCAAAGTGCCATGCTGTGCCTCTCGGTTGCTTTAGAGTTTCTGCTGAGCGATCCTGATCTCAAAGATTTCACTTCTCATCCGACGTACTGCATATGATCTTACAGTATTATTTTTGGATGTTACGATGTTTTATTCGGTTCACTAAGATGAAATTACCAGGAAAAGACAAAGTATTTACAGACCTGTAAGCACCGCATAACTCACTGACAGCGGATCATATCTGGTCTCGTACAATTCCTTGACACAGACTCTGAATCCAGAGGAATTCATGTTCTGCAGAGGTAAACTTTAATTAATGCTCACTTGCTACTTTAGTTAGAGTTTAAGAGTGTTTCCCAAAATATTTGAATACTTTATATATTTCATTGCTAACAGATGAACGTGGCTGAAACATTAAAATCAAAACCTATAATGCCGTAGCATTTTTTAGAAAGGACGATTCATGCAACCTAACGTTGTTGAATTGTTTCTCCATTTTGAAACTCACTGGTTTTGTCACTGACATTGCGTTGCTAGACTAACAAAAGAACAAAGATTAAAAGCAAATATTATTAATAAAGAAAAAGAAAAAAAACCTTAACCAGCTGGGAAATATATCCCAAAGTTTCTCTTTGATTCCTTAGAAAGGCTGTTTTCCATTGGAATAGGTAAAGTTTCGTAGTAAAAGTAGCCTCTATAAAACAAAGCTTTACCTCTATCCAGGCTGTGATGCCGTTGTGCACTGGAGCCGAGTTTCCACTTGCCGTAGTGCTGTGATTAGCGGATATTAAAATCGTTGGTGTTGAGTTATAAGCTCTTGTAAATGAAACAAACTGCAAGAGAAAAGAAACATTAATACTACTATTTATTTATTTGTAATTAATTAATTAATTTGTTTATTTATTTAAACGTTCCCCAACGTCTCATGCAGTTTTATCCATAAGAGTAAAACTATTCGTCTCTCTATCTTATTTTCATTCTCATCGATCTCTAGCAGGAAAAAAAATCGTGTCGCACACAGTCCTCCATATCCTTGCTTTATTTGACATTAGCTCGTAAGCCCGCATATTCCGCAGAAGGGTTCAATGCAAACTACCGCACAAAAATCCTTCGGGGAATTGGCCGCGGAAACTCGTTTTAACTTTAAACCCTGTTGCTATCTAGATCTAGTCAGGTCATCGCGCAGAATGCCTACTGTTCTTGGGACATTTACTTACTGCACGGCAAAAATCATAGATCTGTAATATAGAGTGTTTTCATTCACGTGACTACCGGCCATATTGGTTTACTGAAACAAAAGAAAGTATTTGCATAAAAATAGAGGTCAATTCCCAGAGGATTAGTTTGGGACACCAATATGGCCGCCATTTCTTTGTTTTGGGACACCAACATGGCCGCCGTGACGTCATGTGAAAACACTCTATTAGCGGTGAAGCGTAAACTGAATGACTGTCATTGGTCCAAATTTACGCGCGCACTGCTCCGCAGGGAATACCGTTCACCTTATCAACTTGTCGGAGCGGAGCTAAAAGACAAAGGCCTGATGAATTATGCTCTTTCTATTGTTTTCTAATATCGCACCTTTGCACTGTGGCGGAATAAGTGTTTTAACCCTTTAAATCCTAGGTGTGTGGTATTTTTTTCAATGACTTTTTGGCAATAAATAGTCTGAGCCACTTAATTTCTCCATAAATGGAGATGAAATAAAAATATCTGCGGTCTTAAGAAACTGTGGTCTCAGGCTAAATTGTCACGTGATGCAAGTGACGGTTGTTGTTTGTTTCGAGCGAGTGCACGAGCACGAATCTGGTAAAATCATCGCTTTATAAGTGTTTTTCGAGCCATTTTCCTCTGCAGAAACCCCCATTCTGGCATCATCAAGCTGGAATGTGGGTAGAGGCAATCCTCTGAAAGAAAACAGAGGTGAGAGGTGATTTCATGCTGACTGAGTCGCCAAACATGCTGTGTAGCAGACATGGAGGCCCACGAGTGAAGTTGCCTCTCTGGCCGTTTTGTGGATGGATTCCAGGACCTGCCAAGGCTATTTGGGCGAGTTTGGAGTAGTAAAATATTCAATGGATTCGAAATTTTGCTGGTGGTACTGGGTGGCTCGACACTTATAAAAAAACTATGAAATGGAAAGAGCAGGAGTTCTACGCTCGCGCTATGGCTGAATTACCCAGAATTCTCTTCGGGCGTAAACGAGGCAACGTGAGATACGCAAGACTGGGTCTGATAAAATGGCTGAAGTATAGCCCTCGGAAAGCGTTGAGAGGAAAACTTCCAGTCAGATACCAAGGTCTGACCTTGAGGTTTGCTGTAAATATAGACTTTTCAATTTTGAACAAATTATTTGGATTAAAATTGACGATAAATAAGTGTAATTTTTGATGTTATTATTTGGCCGAACAATTGGCATTTAGGACTTTGTTGCCAAACGAACGGTGATATGCAGCGAAAATCGGGAGGCGTAGTCGATTTGCTGGGTTTGATGATGGAAATATACATCAGCTGGTGTCATTCACACATTATCATGACGTTGTAGCTTAAGTTAAACAAGAAGCAATTCATAGAAGCCAGAACGGTGTTTTCGACGCATATATGCGTTGTTAGTATGCGAAGGGTTAAACTAGTATTTTCCTTTCAGTAGTCTAACAGATCGAGGGGTTTTTCAAGACCGATTGATAAGCTTCACACTATTTTTGCATAGGGCAACTCTTTCCTTCCGCTAAGCCACGGCAAAAAATCATTCGAACCTACGATAACTTGAATGCTGTCTGGACGTGCGAAAATCTTGAGTTACTTATTATTAAAAAAAAGTTAGCGCGTGCGTTCCTTCGTATACCGTTCTCTTTGTTGTGAAAAAAAGAGAAGCTTTAACTAGAACATTCTGCTAAGAAATGTTGAAAGCTACAAGCTATTGACGGTACCAGTGTTACAGAACAACGCACTTCCAACACGCTCCCGAGCAGATTGCGCTAATCGGTAGCTGAGAGACAGTATACTTGATTGTAGAATTGCAAACACTTTGCTGGGTTGCCCACAAACTTCTCTTTATCTCCAAACTGCTTCGCCGTCTAGTTCGAAGTGAAACATAGAGCTGTTTTCATTAACAAAAGGAGGTACAATATTGCTTAACAGCGGGTGGATCGGGTTTTCGAAGGAGCTGCTCTGAAGAGAACTCCCGATCGCTTGCGTTTTCGCTTTCCTGGTTCATTGCGCGACAGGTTTTCGAATGAACCAGCCGTGTGCCAACAAGAACACTTTTAAAATTCGCGGTAATTGGAATATTTTACAGTCAAGTGGTTTTCTTGAGTAGGCTATTGTTAGTTTTGACATCCATTGTTATGCAGACCTGTGCTTATGACAATAGCTCTTCGACCCAAGACGCGCCATTTTCAAACGCAACTCCAACAGCTAGTTTTCAAACTCAAAAGGCGAATGGTTTCTGTTGACCTATTTTCAAAGTTGAAACGGGTTTTGTTTCAGAAAAGACCCATCTTTCATTTGCCGCGCGTGAAAATTTGAAAGGCCGTTTGGATTGTCAGAAAATCGCTTCTGAAAACGGCCCACATACAAAAAATGGCCTATTTTTGTTCATTTTTAAACGCAAAAAGCGAATCCTTCAGTTACACCTTCTATATCCACTTACTTTTCGGCTTAAATTGAAGATACAACCTTCTTCTTTAAAAAGCCGCGCGTGAAAGTTACAATTCTAACCCCAGGAAATCCGAAGAGTAAGTTTCCTTACCTCACAGTAAGCGTTGTTGTTTTCGTCTGTTGGTGGGTTTGTGTTTGGAAAATTGATCGCCCCGTGCTCGTTAAACAGCGGTTTGTGGAGTTTGGCGAACGCGAACCAGTTCTGTCAAGAGAAATAACAGTGTTAAATGGAACCACTGAATACCAACCAATAAATGTGAGAAGCCACTGCCAAATCTGTGAGACGTGTTATTGAAAGTGAAAGTATTATTTAGTCAGTGACACAGGCATACTCGGAAGCCAAGAGAACGAATTGCGAGGAAAAGCGTTTTATCACTTAAAGGGAGAGTTTCACGGTTCGGCGCATGTGCGAGCGATAACGTAAGCGCTGTCAAGCCAATTGTTTTTGGACCAATTAGAAGCGAGTACACAACACCGGCGGGATACGGCGGGCAAGTCTTATAACTTTATAAAAATAAAACTGACCGGCCAGTGTTTCGGTCACGTTTCAGAAAGAAACAAAAAGGCTGTCCGTGTAAAACACATGGGGATTTTTGCAGCGCCGCTTCGTGAATGTCCCATGACATTCAAGAAATGCCAGAACTTATGTGAACGTATACGGTTTATTTTAGTACAATGTCGATATCGACCTTTTTTTATTACGTGCGGTTCGAAAAGCCGAGAAGCTCCCTCAAACTTACGTACTTAAATCCAGTATTTCATCAGCATTCAGTGATAAACTTACTACAGTGTGTACGCTCGATAGCCTGATTTTATTAGACCAGCGAGAAGGCGAAGAACGAGAAATCCGCAAGCTTCAAGAAGCGATGCGACCGTTTAGTGACAACAACACTGAGCGTCCTTCCGAGTTGCTGGAATGCATTTGAGAAAACTCTGCCACTGTGAATGGCAAACGCAGTTTGCCATTCACAATGACCATAATTTTATAGATAAATGAATACCTTACAATAGATTTTGTAGTTTGCCGCAAATCTTTTGGATTTTTTTTTCTACTGCCCGCTATTCGAGCCCGCTAAAAGACGACTACAACTAACTCGCACATTTGATCTCATATTTATTCGCTTCGCGTCTCAGTGTTGTACAATTGTTTCCATCCAAAGCAAAACACTGATGTTTGATGCTGTTTGTCCGTCGAATTCTCCGTTTTTGACAGTTGACTTCCATATGAACAAACAGTACGATTGAAATACAGAAAATCCTCGCGAGTTCATCTAAAGCCAGTTGGTGACCTTTGCCATTTCCAGCGAAAGCAGATGTATCGCGAAATCGTTGTCTATTTTAAACAGACTTATCCCTTTACCAATTTTCCACGTTTGGTGGACGTATCTTGTTAACCACACAGGATTTCTACATCCACTCCACTCTGTCCGCTTTAACTTCTGTGCTTCCAGAGAGTCCACAGAACGTTACGTCGCCGGTCGGCCGCGACGTCTCCTTGCCGATCCATCGACAAAAATGTTGTTTTAGGATGCTAAAACACTTTTAACCTTACAAAAATCGAACTTATATTTACAACAGGAAACAAAGTTTATAAAAAGTGAAGAACGAAGAGCGGATGATCCAAATTCGGGCGCGATTTCAACAGATTGTTCCACTACAAGCTCGCATCGAATTTAGTGTCGATTTATTTTTGAGCCGGTCTGCTCGCATATGCGCTTGACCGTGAACATCGGCCTTTAAGTGTGCTTTTTTTTCATTCGGGTGGAGAACGTGGTAAAAAAGCAACTTTTTGAAAACCAAACAGTGCAGCCTTTCGGCCTGAATCTCGAACTTACTCCTTTCACAAATTACTTAGAAACTTACAAACAAAAACCTAAATATCTCAACTTTTTCAAAACGAAAGAACCTAAGTGTTCTAGGTTATAATGACGTATTTGTTAGAGCTTCTTATTTTATTAAAAATTTTGATAGTATGCTGTAGGATTCGTGCAACTTTCAACTTGCCTAAAAATTGATCAAAACTCCAATAACTTCAACCAATCAAGGGATTGAACATTAATGGTAGTAGCTTTGTACAAAACACTTTTAGTTAAGAACATACCACGTTAATATCTTCATGCTTTCCATCAAAATTTTGCATTTCTCTAAGGCATGCCTTAAAAGAACTCTTTGTAGTATCCTCGACCCAAATGAGAGCGGCATCATACTCATTCCCTGTCGTCAAATGTTCTGACGTTACAAGAACCACAGGCGCTTCAGCAAACTTGTCCTAGAAAATTAATAGAAAAGAGATGGTTGAAAGTGGCAAAATTTAGTTAGATAACAAGTTTATTAAAATGTTTTGGACTCGGTTTCCTGAAATTCCTAACAAGAACATCCAACGTATATATCTACATTATATATTTCAATTCCAAACTACCAATTTGTTTTACACAGAACGAAACTGTGGCATAATTCAACTGAGATGATTGCTGATTGTGTATCAGAGCTACCTAGAGTTCAGTTTTGGCTTTATATTAAGAGCGGCTGCCTGTGAGAATCGAGAACTGCATTTCAGCGACCACTTAGTCGAATATCTGATATTTCGCCTGAAGATATCTAAACTCAGGTGAATTAAGGCCTGGGCCTACATTCCTTTCCCGAAAAATTGAGGGGGTGGTGTAACTTTGTTAGCATTTTAAATGACACAAACTGGCTTAAGGATCTACTTGATAACAATATATGAAAGGGTTAGAGAGGTCATATCTTGTCACGTGACCTACATGAGTTATTTTTAGCTTAAAATTCTTTAGAGCAAAATGGGAACACTTTTTATTAATTCCTCGAGGCTACCAACAGTTTTATACTGTTAAGAATATTGCGTATATTATTTCCAGGCTTGGCAACTTTGAAATAGCTTAAAGTGTATATGACGCGAAATCTTTTATTAGCTTGTTAGGAAGAGCTTTCAAAATGATGAAGAATGGCATTTATTTTATTGCAATAGCATTCTTGGTTGCGGAGTTATTTAAGATTTTGGTTTATGCAAATTAGACAACTTGTGACGTCACAAGGTGGACACAAAATAAAGGGAAATTACAAAATTTGGAATATCTGTACAAATACTACATCTACAGGATTGAAAATTTGCAGGGTTGATGTGCTGACAGAACTACACATTGTGATAGTGGCTATGATGTCACCATAGCAACGTACTCATTACCAGACCTCTACCTTCCCAAAATGACAAGTGCCTTATTTATTGCTCCACAGTCAAACAGAATTTCTTAAACTTGTGCTGTGTAATGTCCATATTCGCTCACACCCACTGAATAAACATCAAGGGCAAATAGCGCTTCTTGGGAAGGGAAACTCTGATTTTATCCTTTGGATGGTGAGGGCCTGGAGCCCATTGTTTTGCCATGGAAATGTCACAGTGGATCATATTATGAAACTTTGTGATGAGTATAACAACTCTACAAAGTTTCAGTTCCGTACAGAAAAAGGCTTAAGAGATATTCCTTTTTTTATTTTACATAATTTCGTGCCCATCTTGTGACGTCACAAGTCCTCTACTTTGCATAAACCAAAATCTTGAATAACTTGGCAACCAAGAATGCTATTACGATAAAAGAAATGCCACTCTTCACTATTTTAAAAGCTCTTCCTAATAAGCTAATAAGAGATTTCGTGTCATATACATCTTAAATTAAAGGCACGAAAACAACAATGATTTTTATGGGAGACTGGGCACTAGTACAAAGCATTGTTTATTTTCACACCTAACAAAAAAATCAATAATTTCCAAGCACAGAATTTTTATTTTCTCCCTTCTTACCTGCCTGGTACCAGTAAAGGTAAATCACTATCAGTATAAACAGTTCCCATTTTTGGTGGAAAGTTTTTCAGCATTTTCTGGCCGTACCGAGTCACGTGACCTATTTTGCATACGTCGCACATACCAAAATGACAAGATTTACAAACCTATAGGTCCTAAGTCTTACGATACTAGGACCAAAGCCTTAGAAAATAGACCACCCACTGACTTTTGATCGACAGAACTGCCAGACCCATGCCTTAATTTACTTGAGTTGGATTAACTACTTTCGAAAATCATATTTTAAAGTTCCACTATATTTTACTTTAAGAGAAAATTGCAAGAGTTTGAAATGCGGCCTAGGTGCGGTCACGGGCCGATGAATACCGCAGCAGTTTAGGTCAAGTGTTTGTGGATCGGTTCTGATGTCATAATTTATGACGTAAATTGCGAGCCGCAAATATGGCACGCATATTCGATGTTGAGTAGAAAAGAATTTGAATCAGCTCGAAACAAATAAAGTTCTTCTCTTCGCCTCTCGAGATATGAGATTCAATTTAGAGAAAATTACATACCAGAAAAACTTTTATTAAAATGAAAATACGCATTAGTTTTGGACATTTTAAGAAGCGTACACATACCTGCATGCTTTAGAAAGCAGCCAACGAGTTTGTAATGTTTATTGTATTAATTTTCTTGTGGAATACCTGGGTTATTTCACACCGTGAACGGGACTTCGTCCTTTGACAAAATATTTTCGCGGTTTTCATCGGCTTGTGACCACACCTAGTCCGCATTTCAAACTCTTGCAATTTTCTCTAAAAATAACATATCTTGGAACTTTAAAATATGATTTTCGAAAATAGTTAATCCAATGATATCTTTAGACGAAACATCAAGAATTCGACCAAGTGGTCGCTGAAATGCAGTTCTTGGTTTTTACAGGCAGCCGCTCTAAAATGCTCTTTTCTTAAGTCCTACCTTGGGAAAAGTTACATCTGCACAGTTTGTCCCAGACCACCACGTTTCCAGCTGAATCTTTCCGGTCAAGCCCTCTTGTGGGGCTCCTTGGTACGCGATCCAGTCGACAGTTGCAAATGGGTTGAAATTCTCCTGTTTTCGCCCAGTTTGCAAAACGCAAACAGTGAAATTTTTGGGACTGATATTTTCACTCCATGACGTCACTGCGTCGTGGACTGTTACGGAATCGTTAAGTTTCATGTGATTAACAGTAACTTGAACGTAAACCTGTTTGTCAGGATAGAAGCGGTATGGAGGAAAAGTGACTGTTTTGCAGCTGGAATCGGACCATTCTGGAACATGGAGGAGTTCTACTCGGCCTCGAACAATTGGAAAACCTGGTAAACAAGTAAACGTGTATAACGTCAGTTGGTCAAACTGATAACTCACTCTTTGGTAGGTATCTGATCTGCAGCACCTTTCACGATGTGATCTAGCTAATAAAGTAACAGTTGTGTTCATTAAAATCGCATTTGTATTTTCACTAATACTTCCGTATTAATCTCTCACTAGTTTCGTAGGTCCCACGTACCCGATTAACTTGTGGTCTGGTAGATGAGACCTTGTTTTTTGGTTATTACGCTTCTGCTTTTGTTATTAGCTGTCTTTTGAATATTCTGCAGATAGCCGAGTGAGGTCTTTGCAGAGTACAAGTTTTTCGTGTCACCAAAGAAGACTGTACAACCGTATCATATGGACTTCTGTTGAGCTTTTATGCAAGGTATTATTATAGAGTATCTCTCTTACCTTCACAACTGCCTGGATGGTACACAAGGTTATTTTCCAGTCCTCTACAGTAACTTAACTCATGCCAGCATTTGTTGTCGTATGTTGTTCCATTTGCAGTGCACACTGGATCCTGATAGGAGGGACATTGATCAAAACACTCACAGCGGGCGTCATGCGCACTGTAGGTCTTGCACACTCCAAACCGTGGGCAATGCACATTAAGACAGGGATTGAGATCTGTGAAAAAAAAAAAACAACAATTAAAAAATAACTAAATATTTTCTTTAATGTCATACTTGCGTGTAAAATGAGAGATTTCTTGAATAACTTGCTTCTTGGCATTGTAAGTAAAGATTACTAACTTTGGTAAAATTGGAATAAATGAATAGAAATATTAATAAATAGAATAATTAAAAAGGTGCTTAAAACACAAATATCAAAAAATAATAAATAAAAAACCAACCTCCAATCACAGCATAGCTGATTGTTAAAGGGTCGTGACCGCTTCCTGATCCCTGTAAGTCTTTAACGCAAAACTTCATACCCTTAAGGCCAACCTCCTGCAATATATAAAAACATTTTTATAACACTTACTCACCTTTTCAAGTTTAGGTAAAGATTTTAATTTTTATCCAAAGTCCTTCCAGACCCTACTCTCACACAAGGAATGTTGAACGTGTCTAGTTCAGCCGTTCATCCACATTTTAACAGAGTACGTTCCGATTATCATCATTGGGTCCGCTTCCAAAGGAGGAATGTTGAACTTGTCTAGTTCATCCGTTCAACCCCATTTGGAACAAAATGAGTTCTGGTTTTTTTCCCAGGGTCCCTTCCCACCAGAGGATTGTTTCATTTGTCAAGTTCATCCGTTCAAACCCATTTGGAACAAAGCGAGTTCTGATTCTCTTCTCAGGGTCCCTTCTACATGAGGATTGTTTCACTTGTCTAGTTCAGCACTTCAACCCCATTTGGAACGAAGTGCTTTCTGATTTTTTTCTCAGGGTCCCTTACCACAGGATGATTGTTTAACTTGTTTAGTTCAGAACTTAGACACAATTTGGAACAAAGTTGCTTTCTGATACTTTTCTCAGGGTCTCTTCCAACAGCAGGGTTGCTTCACATGTCTATTTCAGCGCTTAAACACAATTTGGAGCAAAGTGCGTTCTGTTTCCTTTCTCAGCGTCCATTCCTACACTAGGATTCTTTTATTTGTCTAGTTAAGCCTTGCAACAGCATTTGAAACAAAGTGCGTTCTCATTTTTTTCTCAGGGTCCCTTCCCAAACGAGAATAGTTTCATTTGTGTAGTTCAGCTTTTCAACCCAATTTAGAACAAAGTGCGTCCTGATTCTTTTCTTAGGGTCCCTTTTTAAAGGAGGATTGTTTCACTTTTCTAGTTTAGCCTTTCAACCCCATTTAAAACGAAGTGCGTTTCAATTGTTTTCTTAGTGTTCTCGATTGGGAACAAAGTGCGTTTTGTTTCCTTTCACAGGTTCCCCTCTCAAAGGAGGATTGTTCAACTTGTCTAGTTTATCCGTTTAATCCCATTTGAAACAAAGTGCGTTCTGATTCTTTCTCAGGGTCCTTTCACACAGGAGGATTGTTTTACTTGTCTTGTGCATTCGTTGAACCCCATTTGGAACAAAGTGCGTTCTTATTCTTTTCCCAGGGTCCCTTATCACGGAGCAAAATCCCGTCTTATAGAGCGAAAAAAAGACGCTTGTAATATGATACCTCCACCCAGGCCGCGATGATGTTGTTTTCTGGAGGAAGGAAGCTTTTCGCTTGACGGTCATATTGGTGGTGAACGGAAACAAGGACCACTGGCGACGCATAGAACGTGGTGTTAAAAGGCACCTTCTGAAAACGGTAGATCAATGAATAAACAAAAAACAAATTAGATTGATAAGTCAATACGCAAGTTCTAATTAATCTTATCTAACGGTGAAGTAACTCAAACAATCATAAGGAAAGAAAGTTTATTCAGGAACTTTTGCCATACCACCACTATAAATATTAAATTTACATTACTTAAACCAGCTCCCTGACACTAGTTTAGCTTTTTAGTTATTTTAAGGAGCTGGTAAGCCCTTAACATTTCAAAATCAACTGAACGTATCAATAATTTTTTAATTCCGGTAATAAAGTCTTGTTGTTGTTGTTGTTGTTGTAACTATATGTTTATTTTTATATTTATTTATTTATCTTTTTATTTATATTTGTTTTATTAATTTTTTAATAATTTACTTAAAAGAGCTGGACATTTTCATAGTGATTTCCAAAGGAATATCTTGAGGTAATGTTTTTTCTTTATTCTCAATTCTTGCCTGCTGGGCAATGTATTGATAGTATTAAGAGAATATAAATATGAACCACAGATGGTAATTTCACTTTGAGTGAGGTATATTATCTTAGTATAACAAAAAGGCAAGCTCTGATTTGCTTCATAATAGACCGAGGTGACTGACAGCTGTCACTTGCCTGACAGAATCCATAGTTGTCGTTAGCTGAAGGTTTGCCTTTGTTGGGAAAAACCGCTTCTTCAGTGATCGTAAAACTGAGATGAGAGCCATTGCCGAGGAAAGCGAACCAGTCCTATAAAAAGAAAAATTTCAATTATTATTACTGGTCTTTCGATCGAAGGGAAATTAAAATTAAAAATATTTTTGATGTTACCGCCAAATACAGGGTGGCAGTGAGAGAAGCGGGTTGTGTTCTGTTTTAATTCTATATAAAACATAACTGTTCTTACAGCCACATTTGTTAACCGCGTGTAAACGAGTAACATGCTACACACGACAAGAAGCACGTGAAGGACCGCAGGATCTTGACACGTGATAAAACCCTTGGCACGAGACAAAATTATTCTATGTCCTCAAATCATAACACGACAGTCGGTAAAAGGACCGATTGAGTACTTGCAACTCATGCGGATGCGTCTAACAATGTTTTTCATAGAGATTCCGTAGAAAAAAGTGCAGTCGTGTTAGATGAACAGGGAATACAAACAGACTATCTTTAACGCCTAGTCATAGCAGCTTTCTCTATAAAACAAGTTTGCGCTGCATTAAGTGAGCGCTTTGGATTAAATTTTTTCGAGATTTAATATTAGTCCAAGCATTTGATAATACATTTAAACAGAAAAAGCACCATTGCCTAAGAGGCTTTCGATCAGTAATCATTTTCACGAACTTTAAATTGAGTTGAGTCACCTTTACTTGACTTCTTTTCAACACTTAGTGGCCTACCACAATTGTATCCTGGTGTTTTCCGTCAAAAGGCAAGAATTCTCGTATACAGACTTCAAATCCCCGACTTTCTAGATTTTCCAACCAAACATAAACGGCATCATTAGGTTTTGTACTGCGAGAGTATTTAGCGGTAACAAACACAGTAGGTCTTCCACCAAAGCTCTGCAAAGCAAGTGTTTGAATACTGCATCAGGCAAATGATGATTCAAATTATACTCAGTGGCTACTATTTAAAAGATACACAATTGTCTCTGAAAGGTAAAGTTTCATTTAATACAAAGTTCATACCCTGGAACAAGAAAGGTGAAGGGGAGGCAGATATCTCGATCGAGGTGTGGCCTCCCGGGCAAGCTAGCCAGGGAATCAAGACCATTAACAACGTTTCGCACTACATTGGGACGTTTCTGCTTGAATTTCTAACCCTTTGAATTTGGCATCAGTTCTGATTCAAAGAAATTCCAACATGAGTCAGATGCTGAAGGGAATAACTGGAGACAAATACAACATAAAATTACTCCTTGCTCCACGGGAGAAGCCGGGACGAACACAAAGAGAGGCTAGAAGCTGTTCTTATGCGTCGTTAGAAGCCGGCGTGACACTCCACCATGCAAAGTGCAAGTTCAGCGCTAAACCTGTCACGTCATAACCTCCAGTGCCATCGAGGATGATCCTGTAAACTTTCTAACAGTTGCAGACCCACCGCCACACAGAATTTGGCGTACATTTCTTGGCATGGTGAAAAAAGTAAGCAAGTTCTCAGAACATCTTACTGACAAGACGAACAGCACCAGAAAACCGTATCCGAAAGCGAAACAGTGGATCTGGAAAAGTGATTAGCAGAGCGCGTTCAAGCAAATCAAAGCCGACCTTGCACGAGTCCCGGTACTAGCCTCATATGACATGAACAAGGCCTAGTTGGGGTCATTCTTCAGCCCCATCCAGACAACTCCTGGATTGAGGCCAGTATCGTTCATGTCAGAGCGATGCCACCCACAGAAACCAAATACGCGCAGATAGACCAGGAAGCTCTAACTCTGACATAGGCGTGCGAGGAATCATGGGAATACATCGTGGTAAAGTCAATCGTTTTGGAAACGGACCACAAACACCTGGTACCACATGTGAGTAGTCACACACTGGATCAAGTTCTGCCATAGAGCCAGCGATTTAGAATGCGACAAAAAAAAGATTCCATTTCAAGGAAATTAATCGTGTTCTCGGAAAGAAGATGTCATAGCCGATGCGATCTCGAGACACCAAGCTCGAGGTCAAATGTTCCAGTTGACAATCTATGATAACGAAATGACTGCGCGTGTCGGAAGCGTGATAACTTCGCTGCCTGGCTCAGCCACAAGACTGCAGGAAATGGAAGCACAAGAAGCGGATCCAGTCTGCAGCCAGAGATCAAGCTGCACTGCTAGGAGGAATGACCTGACAGGCACACATCAAACGATAATGGTCCTCAGTTGGAAAATACAGAATTCTCACACTTTGCCAAGGAGTGGCGAATTAAACACACCAGAAATAGTCCAAAATATCCCCAGAAGAGCGGAGAAGTCGAAAGCGAGTCCAGAACATGCAGCGAAGAACCTGCTCAAAAAAAAATGAACCCGATAAAGGACTGCTTCGGCCGTAGTTCTCGGGAAGAAAAATAAATAAATAAATAAAAATAAAATAAAAAGGAAAAGTGGGGATGGGTAGAAATGAAGTCAAATGTAAAACAAAACAAAATAAATCAATAGAAGATTAAAATTTAGGCCATGAGAACTCCTACGCCCCCCCCCCCCACCCCCTTCATACTAAGAGACTTGCCACGTACTCCTTCAATGAAGCATGCCCAGACTAAAGTGCGTGTAATTACCCTTAAGAACCTTTGACCGAGTAAACATTCATCCAACACACACCGCAATACCTGGATCAATGAAACACAATTACAGGAAATTAAAGCTATGCTGGCCAAGAGTTGTGTTAGAGCAATGAAAAATTGAAAAGCCAAACAAAATATACTATATTTTTATTTAATAACCGGGTGACTTTCAGGTCATGCAATTAATATTGAGAACTTTAGCTTCATTCTTAAAACACCGAGAAGCTTTGTGAAACAATAATAATATGACAGATTTGACAATGAACTCAAAGCAGATCATCAAAGCATAAAAATTCGTGTTAGAGGTCAATCCTTGGTAACCCTTTAAAAAACACTTTTTTAACTCTAAAAAGCAAATCAGGGTCTATTACTGGAGAAAGTCAATTATGGCTATTTCAATTATTGGTTAAAAAAAAATAACACATTTACCTTGGGTTGAATGTGACAAATTCCTTCTATAGGTCCATAATCTTTTTTCAAGAGAGATTAACTGTTTTCGCTATTGATAATCAAATTCAGGTGATGTTGAGAAAAAGTCAAGGCAAAGCAGTTTATAAATAAAATAGCCTTGATCACTAGTGGTGACTGACACTACATTGTTGAAGTACATTCTGACCCTTGAGTATGAACGGCGCAAGGCGGTTCTAGCGTTTCAGTCTATGTATCAGACGAAGTTCTCCATAGTTTCGTTCATGAATGGCCTAAGGGTGGTTCTACCT
The DNA here is from genome assembly GCF_977016875.1 of Pavona decussata. Taxonomy (NCBI): domain Eukaryota; kingdom Metazoa; phylum Cnidaria; class Anthozoa; order Scleractinia; family Agariciidae; genus Pavona; species Pavona decussata. The sequence continues at coordinate 1,343,824 of NW_028145717.1, forward strand.
TTTGAGTTTGTGCTGGGTGGAAATGCTTAGTACGTCTCTTTATCAGCGTTCTCCTGTAGTTCTGTTTACTAACCTGGATAATAACCTCACTTTTAATTTCTGAAAGAAATGTTTACGTTTTGGAACTCATTAAAATTAATGTTTTGTATTTTTCTCGGTGCTGCTTTTCTCGATCATTGAAATCGAGTCCCAGTTTTGGAGAATCTGCAAAAGGATTTCACCATTTAAGCGATATCTATTGCCATCAAATAACGCACTGTGCTGAGCTGAAGGGATAAACATTGTTGTTTAGTGCGCACTAAAATGGGAAGTCACTGAGTACGCACACAAAAAAACTGCTGAGGAAGGTTCATTGATGGCATTCCCCGTAAAACATTGGTTCTGTAAGATTCGATAGCTGATTCTCCTTGGTTATTGGCTGATCTAAAAGGTAAAACGGCAAGGAAATTCAAAATGACAAGACTCGATACGCAACGGAACACCTTCTCTACTTGATCTAACTGGGCAGGGCAGGTGGACCTGTTGGTTTTAAGCGTCAAGCGGGCAACGTGATAATTGAAGAGTTAATATATCGTTAGCATTAATGTCACTTCTATTGTCTAACCTGAGAAAAGGTGACTTTATCACACTTGGTTTCTGTTGTCCATATTCCGCTGAAAAATACACTTCCATGTGATATTCCTGGCTCGTCTTGGAAGGCCACCCAGTTGATTGTTCCTGTGCCATTTGTGGAGCCTGTTGCACGCTGACATAGCTGAAATCCTGAAGTATTTATCTCGGTTGCCCAATAAGCTGACGGTGAATGAACATTAGAGGAATCCCCATGACTCAGTGACACAAAAACTCGAACCTAAAAGGTTAAAAAAGAAGATAACAAAAAAACTGAGCAGTAGGGTAACATCTTATAAATAAAGATTATTCGTTTGGATTTGCCAATCATGTGGAGGTAAACATTGCGTTCCCCCTCTTTCCAAAATCTCCAGTGTCAACTTAATAAAAACAACAACTCCTCTGTCTTAGAAATATAACTAAAATAAAACAAGAATGATTAGAGAACAATCAATCTTTTTCCCTTTGACGCTCTTAAGGAGCTCAGTTAAATAAATTCGTATCCCTGGATTGAGAGAGGAATATTACAGGACCCAGTAGATATATTCCATATGTCATCATCGCCCATAGTCACCTGTCATCCCTTATTGTATATATTTTTATTGTATATATTTATTTCTTTGTTTATTTTATTTCATTTTTAAAGGGGTGGGGGCTGGGGGCTGATTTGTTTTCCCCTTAGCCAATCACTATCCCTCCCACGATCTATTTCGAACAGTTTGTTTTCACCGCTTTTGTCAGTCATCTGATGTTTAGATAAACAGTTACATTTGTCAGAATCAAGCGAAAATTACTTTAATGGGCCCCATTAATCTGTGAAATAACATGTAACGCAGCATCAGAATCATAGGTAAAACAAGACGTTTTGCTGTATAAAAAACACCAAATTCCTTTCTAGTTGTTTGGCATTGTATATTCCAAAAGGGGAAGTCGCTCGCATTAAATATCCCTTGGGTTCTAAAAAGGGAAATCTGAACTTCCCCAAGGATATGATAAACAACAAGTCTCCCCGGAATCACCATGAAACTCATTATCATTCTTAGTGTTATAAACTTACTGTCCCCGATCCACTGAACGTCTGAGGAAATACCACATTTGTGCAACGTGGTAATGTGCAGTGATCAGGCACATCACAGCCGCTGTTGCAGTTCCACCCCTGTGGTATCTCAGTTGAATTTTTTCTTCCTCTCTGCATGGTGACACCTAAGGATTCAAAACATAATCCGGTTTGAAAATATTGTATTTAAGGAGAGAATAGAGGGAAGGGGGTGGGGTGCTTATAGTGGGAGTAAAGGTGCACCACACGGAAAGATAGTTAAAAAAATAATAATAAATTAATGGAATAAATGGCGCATCACAGAGAGCACCCGCACGTACAAAAGCAAAACAAGTAAGCAACCAAAATCGATTTCTTCTCATGTTACATAACATGAAAGTAATCAGGCATTATACTGTTTTGAAATCTGACAAGCTACTCGTGTAACAATGAACCCGAAATAGAACAAAACCTTTCTGCAAGTAAGAACTTGTACCAGTCCAGCAGGAAATCCCATTAATTGTTTTTAAACGAGCAGATGTCAGAGGTCGCATATTTGCTAGAAAGATATTAAGGCTACGTAAACAAGTCACGAACGTTCAGATACAACTGTCTCAATGAAGACTATTCCATTCCCAAATGATGATTGAGAATATTTCCAAGCAGCGTTTACATATTCAATGTTTTTGACGAATGTCAAAATAATCTAGCCCACACTACACACTATTCATGAAACGTAAACCCAAAATGTAAAACCCAAAATAGATTGAAGTCTTCAGAGAAGACGTTCTTAGGTGGCCATAAAATCCTGCAACCGTTGAGAAAAATTACATGATATATTCTCACCGAATTTATTTCATTTTCACTGTTGAACTTCATAGCTGACATATTTAGTGGTAAGGCTATTAAATTCGAAAGGGGGTGTGTACATTCCTTATTTTGAGAACGCTATAGGAGGAAATATTTCCTCTAGTTGGTAAATATTCGCTATTCATTTAATGTACTCGGGACGGAGAGAAGATTGTCTGCCGAAAGAATGCTCTTCTTCTGAAATTGTGCTTCAAGAGGATAAAATGAAATAAAAACCTTATAGGCAAGTTTGGTCGGCTTGTCGACAGTTTTGATTTTTATACAAATAGGTTAACTACAAACGTGTCATTGTTGTCAATTTCAATGGATGCTGACCTCTAGAACTGTTGTGCTGCCAAGTAACTGTAAAACACGTTTGTTCTACACAACTTCAATTTTAGTTGTATATTTGAACCAAGAGGTAAGTTAACTTTGCAAAATTGAAGCTACAAAAACAAATAACGGAAATCGGTATCAAGGTTGTTGGATCTTGCAAACGGAATTAAAGGGTGGAATTCTCCAAGGGCATCCCAGGCTGTAAAACCCGGAAATGTCTGTACATATCCTTTTATAAATGGTACGAAAAGCTTTTCTTTCATGGGAACTTCTAAAAGACGACGCAATGGTGTTAAAAGAACTAAATTTCGTTGCGTTTTATGTTTTTCTTTCGTTTTCGTAGCAATGCAAGAAACATTGGGATCTTCCTGTGGCAGGGGAATAATTGACATCCATGTTTAACTTTCCCTTGCAAACGAAATCTTTTAAGATTAAATTACGTTTCGAGAAGTCTCGGAAACCTTCCAACACTACGATATCTTCAATAAAAGGAGAACGCACATGAACGTTATTCTTAGCATTTCATTAAATGAGTCAAGTTATAGTACGGTTGCTTACCTTTCACGGCATATGGACAATTCCCCAAGTATAAGAAAAACACCAATGCTGATATTTTCCACTGATCCATCTTGAAGCAATCTTGGGAAATCTAAAGGAGCAATCCTTGTTTTGGACCTTTACGCGAGCTGTTTTATAACCCCTGTTTGACAACCCACGTGATTTCTCATACGTTAGCTAGGGTGTATCAATTCCGAATAAAACAATAATGGCGTAAAACAATGATGGCATTTGCGCAATTAAATAAATTACACGATAAAAACTTGGCAAGGACAACTTACCTGTGACATTTTTAGGCAGCCCAAGTTTGAACACATCATCTTTTGTTTGGAAGCCCAAAAATATGGCTCTATGGTCTGGATGAAAAAAAAGAAAAAACAATTTCATCATTAATAATATCATGCAAGTTTTACTGTTTTACTAATCAAAGTATTGACCATTCTAAAGCGCAAGATAAAAGCCGGAAAATATCACTTAATCATAACAGTTAATAGATCTGTGATTAGATAGCCGAGTAGCTTAATGCAATGGGGATTAGATTATATATCAGAATGAATCACGTAAGATTCATTTGCCGGTCTGGACAGTCATCACTTCTGCCTCTCCCTTGTTTTTCCTTTGTTAGTATTAAATTTTTTCCTTCCTCTCCCGTGTTTTCAGTTCCCTCCTTTTCCTCGGTGGTTCAAGTCTCATTGCCTCTATTTTGCCGTTGTAAAGTATCGGTTAAGGCTCTCAATTTCTTTGTCACATAGGCGTATCAACGTAACTTTTCATATTTTGCTTCTTGTGTAGGTTTTTCCTCCCTCAGTCGACTCCTCTCCCTCTCTCGTTTGGGTTCCAACCCCCTGTACTCCTCATAAAGTAAATGTTCATGAATGTGACCTTCGTCGTTAGACCGTGAAGTGTATAATTTAGTCTCATTTCTCTAGTACAAAAGAAAAAGTGAACTTGCGACCCTTATTGTCTTCAAATACCATAAAGAATACTTCAGGATTCTAAATGGCAAACACGTATCACAAATAGATGTTTAGCGGAAATATTTTTTAAAATATTTTATTGTTATTATTATTATTATTATTATTATTATTATTATTATTATTATTATTATTATTAGTATTATTATTATTTATAAATAAATGACTCGCCATTACTGAAAGCTCACATAACTATCCATTTTTAAAGAAAGTTTCGCTTCAAAAACTGTTGATCAGAGGCCCTAGCAAAAAAAAAATAAAGTGAGAAACATTTTCTTTTGTGAACTTTATCGTCAGCTAAACATATAAGTTCCTGAGCATTCTAATAAAGTCTGTCCGACTTTTTTTAGGATCAGAAAGAGAAAGGAAGGCAAGCAGATGTTAGCCATAACTTAATTATAAGCGACTGTGGATGACGGTACACTTAATTTGGTTATTTTGATAAGGATGCCGCCAAGCTCCGCACGTGCTCAACTTCTGTTCTAGAGAAGAACGGTATTTTACTATGAATATTGTTTGTTTATATCGCTGTCAACTAAGGGCAACAGGTTAATTGCCACACCAGCATTGTTCTGCTGAAAGTTATTCTTGTCACCGTAAAGTAAAATCAAAGCTATATAAGTAACGTTTTGATCGACCGTTTTGTCAACTGTCACTTTTACTATTCAAGTGAATTATAAAATAAGCCTCTCGCCTTTGGCTAATTGAATATAAACTGAATTATAGCGACGCCGACCATAACAATTCCCATAAGCTGCAGTGCTGGCATCACGTATAGCACAAGCAAGTTAGAACTTGCCCAAGCTACTTTTAATTTTTTGCCAGTACTTGAACTCAGAGGTCAGTAAACTTTGCCAAAATAAAAATAGCTGCACGAAACGAAACAATTGTCAATGTTATGTTATCTTCAACTGTATTATTTTATAACCGAAATAAAGCTGTCATTCTCTTAACAACTTTTCTATTAAAGTAGGATATATCCTCTTCGCACGGAGGGCTTTCTGAAATTAATAAAATTAAAAGAATACTTCTTCAATAACTTAACGTGCTGAAAGTTGTCTTAGACATTTTTCAAGTTACGATGAAATAGATTTCATAACTAACCGGAAAGCAATGCTGTTGATTAATTTGTTTGCTGTTGATTTATCTGTTTTCATCTGTAGTCAAGTTTACTTTTCATGTGACATGAAAAGGCAGATGTGTTGATATTCCTTCCGCACGTTTATTGTTTAATGGCCACAAAATCGTTGCGGAAATTGATGTTGCTACACTGAACTCCAGTTAATTCAGTTGACCCTCAGCGGTTTGCTGAAAGAAACACTGTCTACTATATAACTTACCGTGCTTAAAGTTGTCTTAGACAGTCCTCAAGTTACGATCAAATAGATTTCATAACTAACCGGAAAGCAAAGCTGTTGATTTATTTGTTTTAGTCCGTAGTCAAGTTTACTTTTCATGTAACATGAAAAGGCAGATGTGTTGATATTCCTTCCGGACGATTGTTGTTTAATGGGCACAAAATCATTGCGGAAATTGATATTGTTACACTAAACTCCGGTTAATTCAATTGACTCTCAGCGGTTTGATGACAGAAACACTGTTTACTGGAACAGGAAAAACGGTCTGGAAATGGGAAAATAAAGCACCCTTTCCCCAACACAAAACTGAAACAATTTCCGCCACAGTCTGATTACAGTCAACTCTCGACTTGCGGACACCAGCTAAATCCCTGGCAAAAATTTTAACTACCGTATTTTCTCGATTAAACGCCCCCGGCAGTTTTGACACGGCGTTTTTTCGAGGCCGGCGTTTAATCGAGAAAATACGGTACACACTTTTAACTGAAATAAATTCCCGCTATAACGGATTCTCGCTATTAAGGACACTAACTTGCGGTCCCGATGGTGTCCGCGTTAAAGGGAGTTGAATGTACCTAGGGAAGGGATGCGGGAAAAGTGAAGGGGAGGAAGTCAATTTGGACATCTCGATTTCCTATATCCTCTTTTCGTTGACAACCTTGTCATCTGTTACCAGGTTCTCGCTCCAATCCCTGTTCTCCGGTTTAAGTGCCAGCACATACTTATTTGAGGCTGTTGATAATATTTTGCTTTTTAACGTACCTGGACCCAGTTTCTTTGTTCAACAGACTAAACTTAAATCCTTATTTCAAATTTCAAGGCTCCGAAGGACTTAGACCTGTTATGACTAATTGATGTCTAAGCTGAAATATTTCCTTTCCCTGTATCTTGGAAGTACACATTAGTGACTCACTATGCGGTAAAAAATTCGCAGGGTAATGTTGGAAAGTCATTTGAAGTACAAACCTAAAAAATAGTACTTTTTTCACAAGCAGTCTAACGAAATGCAATTTATAAAACTAAAATCTACACCACAAGGCAAGTTTATTTTGCTACTTGTTAACCAATCATGTTGCTATGGTAACGAGGAGGTGAGGCTGAACCTCCTGCAGGGTGTCTTCACTATAAAATTTGTACCTCTTTAATTTTTTTAACAAAATTAAACGTATGCACAAATATATACACAAGTTTAACTGAAAAAATGAGACAAAGCCATTGAATTCCCACAAAGATAAATGTTACAGTTTTGGCAGTTGTGCAAAATTCTAACTTTTGAGATAAAAACTTTAAAAGTTGAAGTTTTCCTTCAACGAGAATGTTAATACGGAATATGTGATTAAACATGTCGAAAATCGTCCAGAGGCATAGTTTACACCCTCTTTCTCCTTCCTTTTGTCTTTGCTTTATCTTTGCTTTTTCTTAGGCCCCTCAGTACAGTCAACTTCCTTTATTGCAGGATCGCGAGCTAGTGTCCTTAATAGTGAGAGACCAAAATAGCGGGAATTTATTTCAGTCAAACGTCCGTAGTTTATTTTTGCCGGGGATTTAGCGGCTGTCCGTAATAGCGAGGTGTGCGTAATAACGACGTGTTCACAAGGCGACAGTTGACTGTAGCGAGAGGCCGCAACAGCAGGAATTTTTTCAGTCAAACGTCGTTTATTTCTAATGTAGTTAATGTAGTTTATTTCTGCCGGGGATTTAGCTGGTGTCCGTATTATCGGGGTGTGCGTAATAGCGAGGTGTCCGCAAGGTGAGAGTTGACTGTCCATTTCTCTTTTTTTCTGTTTTTTTGGCTCTTCCTCTGTGTCAGGTGAACAGGCGTCTGATCCTGTTGCCTGCGTCCGATTTCTGTAAATTTCGCAGAGGAAATACCAAGAGCATTAAAAAGCTTCAAAACAGCAGTTTTTCCAAAGTCGAAGTGTGCAACAGCACCACATAGTAAAAACCAGTGATAAATTGTGTTTGCAATGACCACCGTGACAAAATAAAAGTACCGGATCCTGTAGTGAAGGATCTAATCAGCAAAAAAATTGTCAAGCAAATAATCTAAAAAAAGAGCAAGGCTCATTTCACGGTCAGGGAAGTAGTACATTTTCCAATATTTCGAAAGGCACGGCCTTTCTTCTTCAGGGTATGTTTGAGACTGACCCTGTGGCAAGATACGTTACAATTTTAAACAGTTACAATAGATACCTGAAAAAAGGCTAAAGTTACAAAAACAAAAACGTTACAATTTGAAATTTGAAAATACAACTGGTAAAGAGGTATAAGCTATCGTCACAGCGTGGTAGACGAAAACAAAATACGTAACAATGAGTTAATTACATAACTTAGGAAGATGAAAGACGGGAAAAATGTTTATGTATCATCTCTCCTATTAAGACCTTAGGGTTCTATAGTCTGACCTCCGTCGATGAGGTATGCCTCTCTAGCTTTGCGTACACTGTCACGATTAGATTTGATGAGTTCGAGAGGAATTAGTAGCATGTCAGAAGCGTTATGGTCGTTAGAAAGAAAATGTTCTAAAACTGTGGTGGGTTTGTAACTGTTTGTTTGTTTGTCGACTGGTCTACAGTGTTCGTTAAATCGGTCTTTAAGTCGTCGTTTTGTTTCTCCTATGTATTGTTTGTGGCAGCGGTTGCAGTGTACGATGTAAATAACGTTTTTAGAGTTACAGTCTATATGATGAGTAATATGTCTAGTTTCGCCGGTAGAATGAAATGTGTAGCTGGTACGTCCGTCTGCTATGTAGTTGCAAGTTAAACAGTTGTCTCCACATCGAAACGATCCATGGGGTAGGTTGTTTTGTGTGGGATTACGTAGTTTGGCGCTAACTAGTAAATCACTCAGGTTGTTGGTCCGTCGGAAGGCAACAAGAGGTGTGGCTTTGAAAACGTTAGCGAAGCGGGGAGATGAAGATAGGATGTTGAAGTGTTTGTAAATAATTATACTTGTGCTTACGCTTATCCTTGCGTCGTTCGTGTAAACCAAACTTAATATTCTGTATTCTTGGTTTTCACATGACGTCATAAAAAACTGAAATTCATAACTAAACACAATTTTGGATTTTTATCTTCATCACATATAAGAAAATCTAAATTTCCATCGGCTTGCTTGTTTTCAGCGGGATAGCATTCTTTGTTTCGAAAATAGAGCAGTTTGAATTTTAGATTTTTGCGCAGTGCGTGACAGAAGGATTGCTGCTCTATTAAAACATGTCACGTACATGAAAACATCGATCCGTCTCGTGTTTTTTTTAGGTCTGATAAGCTAACATGGAATAGAAGCGTTAATGTCAATGTGTGAAAGTTCAGCAGAGAGAAGAAAGGCTTTGAAATAGCCAAGGTAAACTCCAGATGTTTTTGCTGGTTTCCGGCCGCCATGTTGGTGCCCATCAGACGGGGCACCAACATGGCGTCCCATACTAAACTCTGTAATTTTCCGTGGTACATTTTCTCGAATAACTTGATTAGGAGATATCGCACAGCCCTGTGGTTTTCACACGTTGTTTATGTATCACTCCTCTACAACATATCAACTTCTTGACTTAATCTATTGAATGGTTGAGGATTTTATTTTTTCCCTTGCGTGACGATGTGTGAGGTGAAAACCACCTATACTGCAAATTATGCAGTTCTACAGATCGCCTGAAAATATGGTCAACACTTTGAGTTTCCATGGCAGGAGCAGAACCTTTAAAATTTGCTTTGCATGTGTTGTGGTCTGCTCTCCATCTACGGTATTTCTCACTGTTCTTGTCTAAATGCTCATAGAGCTCACACTGCCTACGTTTCTGGCTAAGGGCCTGAACATCAAGCACCTTCCCTGTATCAATGGAGATAGCAGTTACACAGCCATCCCTTGATAAAAAGCCTTGTCTCTGCCATGTCCCGTCGTAAGAAACACCACAATTCACAGGTTCAGTTCCATTAGAGTCATTTTGCCTCTCCAGAGTTCTTAATTCCTTAGCTGCTACACGCATACTTTCGTTTGCAATGGACTACAAACAAATGGTACCGGTGATCACGCGTGAAATTTTTGCATATTTTTAACAGTGCGCGTCACCAGCAGCGGGGACAACAGCAATGGTTTTGTGTCGTTATGAGAGAAGACTGAATACACAGGACGAGTGACACCAAGAAAACTTGAATCACAGAGATGAGAAGTGAGCTCGTTATATGTGCTGAATCATCTGTGCGGGTTCGTACTAAATCAAAATCTGCAATGTGCTGACAATTTAATACTTTTAATGAAACCGCCTTTACCCGCCTTGATTGGGATCGCCACCTTGTCGTGGTGAGGCGGCTTGCGTGCTCCAGTGACCCCTAGAGCTATGTTGGCTGGAGTCTTGTACTCCTGGCAGGGACACCCATGCCAAACAGGTCAAAGGGTAGGGGCCAGACAAAGAGTGATCCCACTGGCCCTCCAGGTTGGGGGTTGGGCAGAGGGCTGATAACCCTCTTCCGTAAAAAAACAATTATTACAGAAACCAGAAGGCCCTATGTGCCACGAGGCACGAAAAGGATATATGATGAATGAAAAATCTTATACTACCCCAAACGTTACGTCCATCCCAATGTCAATTTTTACCAACAAACCTGAACTGATTTTTTTGTATTTGGTTCTGAAAGAAGTTATGGATGCCCCGCTATGCGGGGCTTTTAACAGTGTACTTAACCGTAGGGGTATGGAGATTAGCGGTGTTTCAACACTGGGCAAACAGACCCTTATCAATCGGCGGCCATAATGAGTCTCGGGAAAATAAAAAGCTTTGTTTTTGCACGGCAAGCCTCGGCCATACGCGAATTCAGTGCGAGGCCTACCTTGCAAAAACAAGGCTTTTTTATTCTCACGAGACTCAACATGGCCGCCGAGTCTATGTTGAATTCCCCGCTATGTCCCAGGGGTCGTGGGGCCGGGGTCTCAATTGACTGATACATAAACTAATGGTAGTGCGAGATTTAGGAAATTTTGATGCTATTTCATTTACTTATAATATTGTAGTATGTAAATTAGTTACATATTTTATGATGATAATGATGGTAGTTTTGTATTTTATCTTTTTCTTTTTGGCACGGCCCCATAAGCTTTCTAGCTTTAATTTCTACCGTGGATAAATGAAGTTGCTTGTTGGTTGATTGATTGATTGATTGACTGATTGATTGATTGATTGATTGATTGATTGATTGATTGATTGATTGATTGATTGATTGATTGATTGATTGATTGATTGATTGATTGATTGAGTGATTGATTGATTGGACAATGCGTCTGTTCACCTCGATGCTCTTTCCTTGTTACTTGGAGATGTAAAATGAAAGCTTCCAATCACAGTTTTCACACAATAAACGCAAAGTTGAGGAGCATTCCTTTCTATTCCTATCCACAAACAATATAGATTCAACTCACCGCATTCATGACACCTCAACTGCGAGAGTACATCGCACAGAACTTCCATGTCGAAAAGCCTGAACCCTGTAATCGATGGATCAGTGCTATCGGCAGATTCTTTTCTTCTTTCTCATCATAGAGCTTCCGGTATTAAAGATGAAGAAAACGCTTCCTTTGTTTTATCGTCAGCTTGGGTATTTAACGAGTTTACTTCATCTTCAAGCTTTGCAGAACTGTTTCCTCCATCTAAACAGCCTCCGTGGTTGTAATTTACGCAATTTGTCAACTATTCCCCTAAAATTTTCGTTTCTTTCGTCTTTGAGAAGAAAATCTAGCTTTTGGCATTATGACAGCAGAGATTTAAAGACCAAAATGACGGCGATGTGCTCAAACAACACCAAAACGAGGTCAGAAGCTCCGTCTAAGTCTCAGTCTCCCAAAGGACAAATACGCTGGAAATTCATGAGAAAGTTCGAATCTTCTACCGGTTCCCGACCCGAAAAGAGACCAAACAACGCGTAAGCAAACAAACCTGTTTCCATGGCAACGAAGTGACATAGCCTTCTTTTAGCTAAGACATTGCTTTTCAAGACAAGATATTGGGACAGAAACCCCTCTAGAAATGAAAACAAGGCATGAAAGATTTCAAATTCAATGGAAAATGTTTTTGACCAACACTCCCAATTTTCGCTTTTTTCTTTTTGGCACATACAAGCTGTGTAACTGCCATCGATGTTGATACTGGGAAGGGAAGGTGCTTGATGTTGAGACCCTTAGCCAATCATGTAAGCAGTGTGAACTAAGTGAACATTCAGACAAGGACAGTAAGGAATACCGGATATGGAGAGCAGACCACTACTCCTGCCATGGAAACAGAAGTTGTTGTACCCGTCTGTTGGATCATTCTTATTAGTCCAGTCATTTTATGAAGAAAATTCGGTCAACCTGCCACTAATTACAACAGAAGGTATTCCAACGGTTTTAGACTCAGAAATGTATCCTTAATAACATACCAAAAGTCCCAAAAAATCCCATTTGGGGAAGTTACCAAAAAACGGGATTAATTACGAAGCTCTGAGAACCGTTTTACGACGGCATGGGAACGAGGCTGACTTATGCATTTTTTATAACGCGCGTGTAAAGATCTTAAACTTAATAAAATGCAATGAAATTTCGTGTTTAAATGTTCAATTTAATGTGTTCCTAATACTTAAAGTAACAGAAGATATTGTTTTGGTGAAGAAAAGAAAAGCTGTATTAGCGAAACGCTTAATATATTGGTGAAACTTTTAATTTTGCTTTTCTGGGTAGAGTGTTGTTTTGTTTTTGTTTTCAAGTTTACACTTGCCGAATTGATTTCGTTTATGTTAAAAAAATTAATTTAATTTAAATATGTTGAACATTATTGTGGGAAAATGAAACGTTGCGGGTTCACTAGAAGTCGGTCTTCAGGTCTTGCAGGAGCTGGCGCCTTCGCGGTTACACATGTACATTTGTGAGTGTTTGTGCTTGCCTTGCACGTTTGTAATATTTCCGTCGAGAAAAATGGCTAGAAGACGTGATTCTGCAATATTCAGTTCTGGTAAGACACACTCAAGAGTACCTACAATATTTTTTAGTTCTTATGACAGTAAATTGAATTAAGTGCACTTTTCGATCAATCCTTCTTCACACTAAACATGTGTCTTCGGAAAGAGTCGACCTGTATGAATAAATAAAACATGCACAAACACCGAGATCATTACAAAGGATACAGACGCGTAAAGCCGATTAATTGCGATTCTTTAGAAAAAGACATTGTACACTTGCGGAATATTTTCAATCAGATTTCTGGTGTTTATGCGACGGAAAAACATGCAAGAACACATCACGTGTCCAGTGTACGAGATTCTGATGTTAAATATTCTTACAAAGCATTTTCGTAAAAACAAAGTAATTTGATAAACATTTCTCAATTAAAAACTTTAGATATCAAAGCCATTAGTTAACTACAACAAGTTAGGGGTTGCAGCTGTGCTGAAAAGCGCCCAGCCACCACGTTTTATTTTCCCGTACAATTTGTGGTCAGTAATTATTTTTCCCGCGAAACTCCCAACCGGATTGAATTCCGCGGGAAATTGCATACAGACAAATATAAATAGAAAAATTAGAAAGAAGCAGTACGACTTCTTGCATAATCATGTCGTTAAACCTGTGCTAGCTAAATTGTCTGCCCCAAAAAATAAATTTCTGATTGTCTTTTTTTTTTTTGGTTTGTGTTTTGTTTTTTTACACAAAATTTTTTCGAAAAACATAATATTTTCTAGCATATTTCATTGAACAAAAATTGCATCGAAAACCGCGACAAGGTCTATTAAGTATGCTTGGTACATTCCATGTTGCATCCTAATTATTTTTTAGACCATCAAGAATCCTAAAATGGATGACGAAATCACTTGCGCAATTTGCCAAAAATCACTTGATAACGTAAAAGACGTCGTAACTCTTCGTGAGAAGGGAAGGGAGGGTATTAACCGGGCAAGCACAGAGCGCTAGGACATCATTCAACCTGCTACGGTCAAAAGGTACACCAAACATACCGCCGCACATACTGCCACCCAACTTACATCACCAGAGCTAAGAAACAGGAGAGTACCATTTCACAATTATCAAGTAGCCGCCGCTCTTTTGATCGCAAGACTGAAAAGTCCTTCAACTTTAAAACTGACTGTTTATTCTGTGAAACGAAAGTTGATTTCGAGGAACCTGAAAAGAGAAGACAAGGGGATGTGTTCAGGGTGACAACCCTCGAAACTAAAGATACTGTGTAACAATCCTGTTCCGAAAGGAAAAATGAGTGGGCAGAAGTAGTACATGTTCATGATTTGCCAGCGGCCGATGCCATTTATCATCAGGCGTGCAGCGTGAACTTCAGGACCAAAAAGCAAATCCCAATGCTATTTGCCTCAGAACATCCTGGTCTTAAGAAAAGAAAAATTGGACGAATTTTACGAAAACCCGTCAAATCAGGTGCAAATCAGGTTCCAGGGGTTCCGGAACCCCCCTAAACGAAACCAGCTTTTGCACGCAGTTATAGAAAAGGAGGCTGCCGATACAAAGAAAACAACGCTTTTGAGTCTACCCGATGGGTCGAAAGGCATGAAGCATACGAGGTATTTTTTGACACGTTACCTTCTATCGTCAAGACACTTGAGGACATCTCCCATGGACGACTGTTCCAAAACCAGTACAGCAACACTCCATGGAACTGGAATGGTGAGAGTCGAAATAAAGCGAGTTCGCTTTTAAATGCCGTATTGAGGTTTTCCTTTCTCATCACTCAAGTTACTGCTATGAAGTACTTATTGTTCGTAAAGCCCCTGAGCATTAGGCTACAGAAACACGACATTGATGTGTACGAGGCATACCGCAAAGTTGATGACCTCAAAGGCGACCTCAAGCTATCCTGAGAGCAGATTGGCACCTAGTTTTAACAATGGCTTGAGACAGCTGCTACTCTTGCAAGAAAAGTCGGCATCGAACCCTCTATTCCAAGGCCGACAGGAGCATCGCAGTAACGTGCGTGGGACGTGGAGGCAACGACGCCCGAAGAGTATTTCAAGAGGGCCCTTGCAATTCCCTTGCTTGATCACTTAGCTACCCAGAAGGACTACTGTCTCGATCAGCTCAAAGATGCACTTCAGTTTTATCGCCTCAGGTCACCGACTTTGAACTCCTCCGTTGCGCCGAAAATAGCTGCAATCTTCACTACACAACGCGGTTAAAGCTCTGGCTAAATGCGAACATGATTTCTATCCCAACACTCACAAGTTGTTACGAATCCTCTGCACGCTAGTAACCTCTTCAGAATGCCAATCTTTTAGTACTCTACGCCGATTGTAGGCTTACTTACGGGCAACTATGTATAGTGAACGAGAGTTTTTCCTTGCTCTCATAAATATCCAGTATGACCAGGATGTTGACGTTGATGTTGTCATTGAAATTTTGCTCAAAAACACCCGCGACGCGTGTTTCTCGCTGACCTTCTGTCTACTGATTGAGGAATAATAACAGAATCCTAAAAAGAAAACTGTAAAAGAGCAGAACGTACTAGTTGACATGTCAAGAAATGCTTCTTCTAGTGACACGCGTATGCCTTATGAACGGCTGTATAATTGAACTTCCTTGAGTGACAGATTTCCGACGAGTTAGAAATTGAAACGTGCGTACGTACGTGTGAAATTTTCCTAGATAGTATTGCGAAAGCCTATTTTATTTTTGTCACACATATCTTGTTTATCAATATCATTGAAAACGAGTAGTACCTAGTAGCTGGGTACTGTTGGACGCCGTAATGAAATGTTATAGGATTTCTTTAGTACAGACCTTTCTGAGTGAAAATTTGAAATACTGTATGGCTTTGAGCTTAATTGAGCTTACACACGTATTAAGTAAAGTTATTTACAAGGTGAAAGTTCACAGAAGTATCTGAAGTAAAATTGATGAAATTTGGATGAATTGAGTGCATTTCTGGAGATAAATAAGCAGAATAAAACTAACTTCTGTTTTTTAGCCTCGTTTCCATGTTGCACCAAATCGGGAGTTATTAGTCATTAAAATTTTGACATGTTCCCGTGCTTGGATCCTTTGGGACTTTTAGTGTGTTTATCTAGATACCATTCCTTAATGATTGGCGAAGAGAAACCTTCTGTTGCAATTAGTGGCAGGTCCAGCCACAAAATGACTGGACTATATTGAATGGGTGTAAAATTGCTTCGGGTACAGTATGAATTCATGTTGTTATAGTGGCAGCCCGATTTGTGGATAGTGATAAATATTTTCCAAGTAGGAAAGAAACAGAAAACATCAGTCCGAAAATGGCAATGTAGTGTCATTTCTCTAGCGGGAATAGGAAATGGATTGAGTGGGGAAGGTGACGGTGGAGTGGTAAGGGGGACTTGCCACTTTGGCATGCAGAAAACTAGTAGCAGAGTAAATAATTGGAAAATAAGGCAACCAGCATATCTTCCACAGAGCGTCCTTAATTTCCATACATTCTTCACTTGAATGAGAGAGGGAAGGTGGAGAGGAAAAAGGGCAAGGGGGTGAGGCGAGACGTCCGTCGAAATGTCAAACTACAGAGGGGGAGGGGGTGAGGCGTGAGATCCGTCCAAATTTCAAACCACAGAGGGAGGAGGGGGTGAGGCGAGAAGTCCGTCCAAATGTCAAAATAGAGAGGGGAAGGGGAGGGGGAGGCGAGAACTCCGTGGTGATTTCGCGGCTTTCCCAGTGGTGATAGAAGTAAACTAACGGCAAGATAGTTCAACCCATGACTCAGTATTAGTACATTAGTGTTGTGGATCACTTCACTGAATTTCGTTTTGGACCCGCGACAAATACGCATAAGCTTAGAAACATTGTAACTCTTATCTTTTAATAATATATCCGAAATTTTTTAAAAGACCAACACCAATTGAAGATCATCAATGATCAGTTTTTATTATGATAATTATACCGGAAACAAGACTTAATTATCCCGTTGCTTTTCTCTGGCCAACAGAAAAATCACCTAAATTTTCAACTACTTCAATTAAAACCTTACCGCAAAATTAAATTCAGTTCGAAAATTGTTCCCAGCGATTACCTTATACAACAGTAAAGTCACTACATGATTACAGGTTCAAAAGTCTTAAAATTGATACATCACAACTGTAACTCAATTCAGATTTCTTTCAAGCAAAATCCGTTAAGCCCTGATACATTGAAGAATTGTTTTATCTTATTTAATTAAGTTCTTTTCAGAAGGGAGAATCTACACCCAATCAATTTTTTTTAATTTGCCGGCTCTACTAGTTAGCTTGTCGTAAAATTGCTTAAATATCATTTTCCAAAATCAGTTTTTTACGTAACAGAATTGGGCTGATGCCATGATAGACAACAATCAAATTAAAGAAATCGAATATTGCATTGCGATCATAAAAGATATCACAGTGTTGCTAATGGTTATAAGATTAAGTTCTCTCACATATAAACTAATGTTTAATCTTATGGTCGACATTCAAGTGATTTATGATCACCTTAAATGCTGCCTTTGTCCTTAAGAATCTACTCCATAATGCCTTAAAAAACCCCTTATCTCCTTAATTACTAAAGGCAATTACTTCTTTCCAAGAGAGGATCACTTACGATTTCATCCATATATCTAAAACAAATGGACAAATGGTTCCTAGATATAAGTTAATCAACAACTTCAAATCAAAAAGGAATACTGTATCCTTCCATTGAATCATGGTATTATTTCAAAGTTTTTGGGAGTGTTCACACTCAACTACCACTGATCGCCAGGGAGCTAGAGACAGCTATTCATTGACCGTGAACCGATCATCAGTAATATTCCTGTGACTACCAGACCATTTAAACGGGAAATCACCGAGTCTGAATCCAATTTAAAAATAACAGTTAGAGTGTAAAATACATGGATATATGGCTACTTTTACCCTTGAATTTGAGTAACGCTAACATTTAGGCCTGCAACGTCGATGGAACTTTTAATAATCGATTTTCACTTGGCGTGAATCGAAGAGAAAATCGATGGTTGGAGATCAACTACAATAATTAACATTGTAAGATTACACAAATTGACTTTAACTATTACGCTAGTCAAATGTAAATGGCGTTTTAGCCGAAGGAATGCCCTTGAAAAATGCCCAAGTTGTTTGTTTGAAGAAAAGCTGTTTAACTCTCGGCTGGAGAGCTGCTCTTGCAATTTACACTTAATTAAGTGCGAAGCTTGAGATCGTATCAACAACTTGTCGTTTTGTGTGAGAGACAGGAGCAGTTTAATAGCTATTGGTTCAAGTTCATTGTAAGACCAAACACGTGTCTGAACAAAGTTTTAAATACTTATCTAACACAGCATTTGCCGTTCCGTGCAATTCTAGACTTTCGTTGTCGTCCCGTAATACCTGTCACGTGTAACCTTATCGCCTTACTGAGAAAAGTGCTTTGAGTATTTCTGTCCCCTTTTGTTTTCAAGTGCATCCCCTATCTTCAGTTACAGATTTCCTGATTATTATTAGTTTTCTTAAACCATGAATAAGGGGCTAACTGTGGACTGATCACACTACCACGTACCATAAGTTCTTTTTAAAATCCTTAGGAGGAGGGGAGGCTAGCAGTCGACGAACGATAACTCGAGATTGACAAACTATCTCAAAGCCCCCTCCCCTTCCACGATAAGAAACGACAAATGAAAGTTAAAACCAATAATTAAAACAACACAAGTGATACCTATCTACAAAAACACCCCCTTTTAAAATACTTTTATGCCGAGAGGGGCGCCTATATGAAACTTACGCGCACGGAAGACTTAAGGACGGTGCCTACTATTGTTACTGCGCATACGTTCTGCGCATCGCGAGATACTCGGGTTTCCTATGGGTGGTGCCTACTAATACAGGGATATTTTTGCACGGTTTAAAACTATGCGGAGAAAGCAGAACTTACCAAATGCTTTCGGTATCTCAAAAAAAAATTGGGGGTAACCATGCATTTTTCAGAGATAATTAAGAGTGCCTGACTGTAACTTTCGAGAATCGCTGGCCAAGCTTGAAAAATCGAAACTCTTGAAAATTTGCCTGAAGTTTACTTTTGGGGAACTATCTTCGAAAATATTATTTGAATGTTCTGGAAATTTTTAGTTTTCGAGAATTTTGGAGAAAACGAAATAACGGGTTTTGCCTCATTAATTATGCAAAAATCTCACTCAAAATTAGCCAAGTTCAATACGCTTGTGTTGAAACAGTACGCAACGCTAGAAAGCGAGGTCGGTTTTGAATAAGAGCATAATTCACCTACTTTCTATCAATGGGACCTATGTAAACTTTTGTAGAACTTTGGAGGGTTTTATGGCTCTTTGAAAAATTGACATTTTGAGGAATTCGCGATGAGGCGAAAATTGAGTAAGTTTGAAGGTTTAAAATGCATCTTGGTATGTCAGGTATCGACTCGAGAGGAACATTGTGATAAAGCTTGGGTCTTCGTCTTTAATAATACGAAATAAAAAATCTGGGCAATCAATGCACGCGCTGACGAAAACCAAAGTTAGCGAGGCTTCGTTAACAAATTTGCATAATTCGCAACTGTTCAGAACATGCTATGTTGTGACGACTCGGTGAAAACACTGACCCAGGCTATCTTCAAATGGTTATTTTACCCCATATTGCATTTGTCCGTTTCTCTTTCTTGTTTAATAACGTGGCAAAAAAGGTCTGGACAAAAAAAGATCGGAAAAGAAAATATTCGCTAAATTCTGGTGGGAAATTTGCATAATGCAAATCTCCCAATAAATCTTTCTGCAAAGGAATCTGATTGGGAAGGTTTCGTTAAGAGACCATTTGACCGAAACACCCCATATAAAAGGAGTCAAAACAATGTTTAATAATTCGATTTTAACCAATTATTGTCGAATTTTAACCTTTAAATTAATAGTGCCAAACTGATACTCGCTATTGCGTTACCTGCGTCACGTCAGTAGCTGTCGATACAATATAATGCCCACAAACCAACTTGTGCTGCGAAATTACCATTTACAACAACTAGAAAAAAGACCTTTATTTACTGGCATATGAGTGGTTTTGATAAAAATAAAACGTTCACATGACACTTGAATAACGTTTAAAAGATACATGCTTGTCAAGTGAGATGCGAAAGTTGGACGTAGGGCCGGTCGGTCAAAGTGAATATTTTTAATTAAATCAAGTTTGTTTACTGGAATGCACGCTTTTTCAAATAGCTAGTCCAACCTTCTTCAGCGGCCTTCCAAATAATGATCACCCAGAATTGGGTCAGTCAAAAAAGACTCTCTGTTCGTGTTGTTTGATACTGTACCTTCGCAAGCGACTGAAAAACAATGTCAGCTGGCTGGTATGGTCGGCATGAAATATCACACATACACGGATACACGCTTCAAAACCTGTGTGCCAATTTCCGTTTAACAAAATAATAACTTAGTTTCTACCCACAGTCCACATTGGCTGTAGGGCATGCATTTATCTTTTTCGAATCTCAACAACAGAAACACGGGTATCTCAGTGACACTGTATACACGCAATGTCTACTTCATACATCACAGGTAGCCGAAGCTTTATGACCTTTGTTTGACCTTTATATTTTGATGTCACGATGGTTGTTACGCAATGGCGTAAATTATAAGGGTTTGTATGGGAATTTACGAACGTGTTTTGGAGTCGAAAGTAAAGGGCATGAATTGAACAAAAAATGCTTACCTTGTCTCCTTGATATCTTGTCAGGCTTTGTGTGCCATATTTTGGCCATTTCAGTACGATTCCAGTGGGTTTTCGGTTCGCTGAAAATTTTCCTCTCTCTATACGGTATCCTACTATAGATATATATCCCCAAAATCGTGGTCACTTCGGTAGCAATAGTATTCTTTGAAATAAATTGCAACAACGCGGTCATTATAAAACACGAGTCGCAGACGAAGAACTGAGGACCATGGAATAGGCTAACGTTCGTGGACTATGGACTACGGACTATGGACTGACTACACGCCCTACAGTTTAGATTGGCTCTAGGGCATGCATTTAACTTCGTCGAATGCCAACAACAGAAACACAGGTATCTCAGTGACACTGTATACACGCAATGTCTACTGCATACATGTCTATGTTCGACATCTACATGATTGTGCACGTGGGCGCACTGGCTGATCACGATCAATGATCATCAAACATCCTTTTGAGCATTTAATCACGCCAGTTTTCACCATATCGAACCCTGAGATGAATGCTAAAAACTAAAATGACGGCTCTCTTCAGCACGTATTGAAAATCCAGCTGTTTCGCTGAGATAAAGCAAGATTTTATGTTTGCACTGTCGATCCTCACTATTTTAATCCCAGTCCTTGTTGTGTTTCTAAAAGAAAAACAATAAAGGGACAAAAACAACTACCGAAACTTGATTTGATACATCTTACACTTACTGAGAATGAATACAAGAAAGATATGATTTTCAGACTTCAGTTCTCCTTTAAACCCAGTCCGTTGTCCGTAGTCCGTAGTCCGTAGTCCGTAGTCCCCCACTTACTTTAGTTTCTATTTTATACCCAGTCCGTGGTCCGCAGTCCTTCGAAGTGACTCAGAATTTGTACTGACCGCATTGTTGACGTTGCAACGAAAGCTATTGCTACTGAAGTGACCAACCTTTTTGGGACATATATAGCAAGATATAGAGCGAGGAAAATGTTCAGCAAACCTTTAAAAACCCACTGGAATGGTACTAAAATGGCCAAAATATGGCGCACAAACACTGGCAAGAGATCAAGGAGACAAGGTAAGCCATTTTTGTTCAATCTATGCCCTTTATTTTCGACTCCAAAACACGTTAGTAAATTCCCATACAAACCGTAATAATTTACGCCGTTGCGTGACACTCATCGTGACATGACAATACAAAGGTCAAACAAAGGTCATAGAGCTTCGGCTAGCTGTGATGTATGCAGTAAACAGTGTCACTGAGATACCCGTGTTTCTGTTGTTGACATTCGAAAAAGATAAATGCATGCCCTACAGCCAATGTGGACTGTAGGTAGGTTACTATTTTGTTAAATGAAAATTGGCACACAGGTTTTGAAGCGTGCATCCGCGTATGTGTGAAATTTCATACCAATATTACGTTAAAATATGGCGTGCCTGCTGACATTGTTTTTCAGTCACTTGCGAAGGTAAAGTATCAAACAACACTAACACAGAGGGTTTTTTAAAATGACCCGCTTCTGGGTGATCATTATTTGGAAGGCCACTGAAAAAGGTTGAACTGGTCATTTGAAAAAGCATTCCAGTAAACAAACTTTATTCACTTTGACGACTCTGATCTATGTCTAACTTTCCCACTCAATGAAAAGCGTGTATTCCAGTGTCATATGAACGTTTTATTTTTATCAAAACCGCTCATATGCCAGTAAATAAAGGTATTTTTTTCTAGTTGTTGTAAATGGCGATTTCGCAGCACAAGTTAGTTTGTGGGCATCTTTTAAGACACCGACAGCTAATCAGTTTGACAATATAATTTAAAGGTTATAAAGATTCGACAATTATTTGTTGAAATCGGATTGTTAAACGTTGTTTTGACTCCTTTTCTATGGAGTGTTTAGGTCAAAAAGTCTCTTAACGAAACCTTCCCAATCAGATTCCTTTGCAGAAAGATTTATTGGGAGATTTGCATTATGCAAATTTCCCACCAGAATTTGGCAAATATTTTCTTTTCCGATCACGCACTTGTTTTTGTCCAGACCTTTTCTACCACGTTATTAAACAAGAAAGAGAAACAGACAAATGCAATATAAGATAAAATGACCATTTGAAGATAGCCTAGCCTGGGTCAATGTTTTCACCGAGTCGAATTATGCAAATTTGTTAACGAAGCCTCGCTAACTTTGGTTTTCGTCAGCGCGTGCATTGATTGCCCAGATTTTTTATCTCGTATTATTAAAGACGAAGACCCAAGCTTTATCACAATGTTTCTCTCGAGTCAATACCTGACATACCAAGATGCATTTTAAACCTTCAAACTTACTCAATTTTCGCCTCATCGCGAAGTCCTCAAAATGTCAATTTTTCAAAGAGCCATAAAACCCTCCAAAGTTCTACAAAAGTTTACATAGGTCCCATTGATAGAAAGTAGGTGAATTATGCTCTTATTCAAAACCGACCTCGCTTTCTAGCGTTGCGTACTGTTTCAACACAAGCGTATTGAACTTGGCTAATTTTGAGTGAGATTTTTGCATAATTAATGAGGCAAAACCCGTTATTTCGTTTTCTCCAAAATTCTCGAAAACTAAAAATTTCCAGAACATTCAAATATTATTTTCGAAGATAGTTCCCCAAAAGTAAACGTCAGGCAAATTATTAGGAGTTTCGATTTTTCAAGCTTGGCCAGCGATTCTCGAAAGTTACAGTCAGGCACTCTTAAGCTTCAATTTAGGAAAAAAATCCCATACATTGCTTTATATTTTCGCGTTTTTTAGAGATATTCATGTTTAATTATCTCTGAAAAATGCGTGGTTACGCCCAATTTTCTTTTTGGATTCCAATAGCCCTTGCTAAGATCTGCTTTTCCCGCATAGTCATAAACCGCACAAAAATACTTTGGTATTAGTAGGCACCGTCCTTAAATGGGTATAATTGCGTTCGTGCACATGGCCAGGATTCACTGAATCACGGAGACATTTATTGGGCTAATTTGGCCACTCATGTAGCGTTTATTTCAAACCATTTAAATGCTAAGGTATCAAATTATTCAAGTAAACATTGCTTAGCCACAAGCCACATTTATTTATTTATTTATTTATTTATTTATTTATTTATTTATTTATTTATTTATTTATTTGTCCAATGTGGACAGGGATACCGCAACAGCTAAGGCCAATTACTGCGGACCCGGGATATACAGAATATACGCACAAAGACCAGACCACAACACCGGAAACTACGTCCCCTACTCTTTGCGAACAGTGCGTGGGTTCTTTAACGTCCCACAGAGTTATTTACAAACAAGGTTTGTGAGACGGGGCCTACCGTTTATCGTCCTTATCTGAGAACGCCACATCATTATCCTTATCCTCCTTATCCTCCTTATCCTCCTTATCGCCACATCCTGTGGCGAGCCCCAACCCAAGCCGCAGGTATACACGCACTAATAAGCACTGCAACAACGATAAAGAATAAAGATGCCGGAAAAAAATTCGGTATGAAGGCACAAGCAGCACCAGGCCACTCGCTGGCAAGTCCTTGAAACCTTCTTGATTAACTTCGAGAAACAAAAGCTACCGAGTGTTCTAAACGAACCAATTAATCGTGATAACGTTAACAGTAATTACAAAGCCAGCCGTTGTCTGATCTTTGTCGGGGTAAAATATTAAAAAATATTAAAATAAAAGGAGGACCTAGTCCCAACAGGCTGCCCCAGCCCATGCCTAAAAACCACACAAACAGATTGTAGCTCTTTCAGTGTTACGCTTTTACGAGAGCAAAAATCAACCTCCGTTAATATGGTATCTAAGGTGATCCCAGCGAATTGTAAAGCATTGGCGGGGCCCATAGTTTTGTCACGACGAGCCGCGTAGAGGTGTTAAAATTAATTAGGTTGAGTGACGGTTGCTATGATCGAATTCCTGTTCGAAAGCTGCAATCTATCAACAGCCAAGTATAGAAAAGAATCTATTTCAGTCGCGTGTAATGTCTAGATCGAGCTTGCCGCAAAGCAATGAAGTCTTTGTGACTAAAAAGCTTGGCTTCTGTGGAAACGCACAGTTAACTGGAAACGAAAACTCCACCGATCTGTCCTGAAGCCTGACTACACATCGACCGTCGGAAACGGAAAATGACAATATTTACTAAATGTTTTCGTTTTCCCGCCAATCTAATTGGCGCGCAAAATGGTCCTAAATCGACGAACCATAACATCAATGATTTGTTCGCCCATCGTCTCTACGAAGCAAATTTAGAGTTTATTTTTCGTCAAGCTAATTTTCTACACCATTTTCCAATAATTGAATGATAAATGAAGTCAATCGTCATCCTCCATTCGTCCGCAAAAGGTAAGTGCGATTTTTATGTTTACGTTATATATTTGATCAGGACTCGCAATTTCATGATTTGGGAAAATGTGTAACGGCGTCGATCACCAGCTTCCATTTTCCACGTGTGTAGGAACTCTTAGAATCAGAGTCAACACAAAATGTATTTTTAAAATGCCTTTTATGATGATATTGTTGAAGTACCGTGTAAGTATTTCAGACGGTAAGACCAAAATAGAAACTGGCAGTCAATGTTCACCACGCGACAAAAGTGTCCAAAAATACCGGCTAAATATTCATGGTTTTATTACGTAAAGGTAAAAGACATAGTTAGGTCACAGTTGTTCTCTTGCGTGTGTCGCCTGAGAACAATAAGCAATCGGGTGCGTCGCCTTTGCTCCGTGAGCTAACTCCGATAATAATATTAGAAATTTCTTCACAGAGAGATTTTGAACTCGGCCGTTCTTATCTCGGGTGAGTCGCCTGATAAGGACGAGCAATCGGGTGTGTTGCCTTTGCTTTGCCGTGTTTAATAGTTTAATAGTCGCTGCACATCGACGATAACAATTTTTCTCCGGGTTTTTGAATTGTCCGAAGGCTTTTGACTGAACCGGAAATATTCAACTGCACCCAGTGAGTGAATGTTGGTTGCTAAAAACTTTGCACAACGCACTGGGGCTCGTATTGCACCAAAAATGTGGTTTTAAATTGTCAACAGCTCTCTCGTAAACAATAGGCCTCCTGTAGTGATCGAGGAAAAATTTGGAAGGCAAAATCGGTTGCTAAGGCATGCGGCTCGCCATGCATCGCCTATCGGGACGCCTATGCGCCGACATATGCAAAGAAAATTATTAAGGCCTACTTGACATTTTGTCTCACTGGGCGCAATAAATAAGAAGTCATCCAAAATATGAATGATCAACGAAGCGTGCAATTTATCTCTAGCAATCCACTCTAACGCAGTACTGAATGTTTCAAAGATATTACACGACGACGAGAACCCCATGGGGAGACATTTGTCAAAATAGAATTTCGCTTCCCATTATCCCGAGCAACGGAAAATTACTAGGGGCTACGAGAATGATACGGAATGCTGATTTAATGTCAGTCTTAGCCAGAAAACAGCCCTTTCCTGGCGATTTAATAAGTCGAATGGCATCGTCGATAGTTGCATATCTTACGGTGGCTAACTCTTTAGGAACACCATCATTAACGGATGACCCCTCCGTGTAAGACAGATGGTGAATTAACCGGAATTCTCCCGGCAACTTTTTGGGAACAATGCCTAATGGAGATACCCTGAAAGACGCAAAAGGCGGTGCGTCAAAAGGACCTACAATTCTGCCTGCTGCGAGCTCCTTTGATAATTTCTCATTCACGCTAGTGGGATTGTCTATAGCGCTTTTCAGATTTGGGGATCGAATTGTAAATAAAGAACCAAAATATCGTATTGAAAAACCGTGAACAAAGCCTTGTATAAGATAGTCCGA